>NW_013685231.1:0-1515 GCF_000517525.1 Limulus polyphemus | reverse complement strand
ACTTTCGATATTCTCGACACCAACCGATTAGTTATTAACAAAACCTTCTGCAATCGTCTGCTTGAAACTCTTATTATAACAAAACTTAAAAATAATAAAGAATTCACTCACAAAAAAAAATTAACCACTAATATTTAAACCAAACAGTCTTTTATATCACGACAATGACTTAAGAAAGGATCACCCGTAAGATTGTAAGATACTAGTAAAGAAAGGATCATCCATAAGATCATAAGACATGAGTTAATAAAAGATCGTCCGTAGGTTTGTAAGACACAAGTTAATAAAATATCGTCCGTAGGTTTGTAAGACACAAGTTAATAAAAGATCGTCCGTAGGTTTGTAAGACACAAGTTAATAAAAGATCGTCCGTAGGTTTGTAAGACATGAGTTAATAAAAGATCGTCCGTAGGTTTGTAAGACACAAGTTAATAAAAGATCATCCGTAGGTTTGTAAGACACAAGTTAATAAAAGATCGTCCGTAGGTTTGTAGGACATGAGTTAATAAAAGATCGTCCGTAGGTTTGTAAGACACAAGTTCACCCGTAATATTATGAGAGATGAGTTAAGTAAGGTACACCCGTAAGATTATAAGACACGAGTTAAGAGAGGATCATCCTTAAGATTATAATACACGAGTTAAAAGAGGATCACCAGTAAGATTATATGACATGAGTCAAGAAAGATCTCTCGTAAGATTGTAAGACGTGTGAAAGGGTCACCAGTAAGATTGTAAGACGTGTGAAAGGGTCACCCGTTAGATTATAAGACACGAGTTAAAAAATGATCACCGGTAAAATTAAAAGACAAGAGTACTGAACTTTTAAAACTATAATTTTGTTCGTTTGAAGTTAAGCACAAAGTTGGCTATCTGTGCCCTGCCCACCACGGGTATCGAAACCCGGTTTCTAGCGTTGTAAGTCCGCAGACATACCGCTGTGCCACTGAGTGGCTATAACGAAGTAGAAAAGAAAAAAACTATTGATAAACAAAATAAAGAAAGTAAAAAAAAAATCAAACTATTTTTAATCAAACTATATTTATTTTCAATCACAGTGGATAGAGACACGAATCTGTTGGTTTATGTCACAGTGCAGTAAAGAAAACGGGAAGATACAAATAATTGTAACACCTAAGCCCTTTATCACGTGATATTTAAGCCCTCGCTGCATGAATTACCATTTTATTTCTTACTTATTCAATTTTTGTGATCGGTTTCTTCTGTTTAGATTTTGTTGTAAAGAAAGTAAGAAAACAGGGACAATAGCAATAGGTTGTTTTTTGTCTATTACACCTGTACAGATAGCAGGAAAATATAAATAACTCTAGTACATGTTTTTATATTAAGTAGTCTGTAAAAAATGTAATAACTTTTTTATGTAAATATGATCCGTATAGTTCATCATTCAACCACTATCTGGATTTATGTAAATATGATCCATATAGTTCATCATTTAACCATTATCTGGTTTTATGTAAGTATGATCCGTATAGTTCAACGTTTAACCACTATC
>NW_013685230.1:0-1515 GCF_000517525.1 Limulus polyphemus | reverse complement strand
GGCAGCAGAAGGGAAAACTTCTTATAATTTGTTTGCTTTTTGCCTTTTTTATTCTAGGTACGATATAATCTGGTAAAGGAGAACACATCTAAATATCAGTAGTCATCAAAGTGTAAAAATATGACAGAATGTAGCCCGAGTAGCTTATTTCTAAGTGTTGTTATAGTTGAATAAATTACTTTATTTGTTGTTGAACCCGGATTGTAGCGGCGTGTTTATTTTAGACCGTAATTACACATTTAATCGCATATTTGTATTTTTTTTAAAGTTTCTACATTTTAAAATAAAACGTTAACAATAATTTATGGCACCAGAAACTTCTCTTTGTATAAGAAATAACAGTAGAATTGGAAAGGGAGCAAAATAAAAGTATTATCTTAGAATAAAGTAATTATCATTATTACAAGTGCATTCCACTTAAACCCGACGTGAAGATAAGTCGAGCAGCATTTTGACATCATTAAAGTGTAAACATTCAATTCTTTATAATTACGTGTGTTATTACTCCAAGACTAGATACTGACTATGCTTCAACATATGTAGAATAGGCTCACTCTCTATAAGTATATTTATATCTTTAAAGAAATAAAATATGCAACTGTATGATTATGAAACACGTGACACTAGAAAACATTTAGAAACGTCAATGAAAAGATTTGATAGATTCAACTTCTTTGAAATTGTATTTATGTCTTGTGGTAACTACTCATTATGTGAACTTGATAATATATCTCTAACGCTAAAAACCGGGTTTAGATACCCATGGTGGGCACAGCACAAATAGTCCATTTTGTAGCTTCGTGCTTTACAAGAAACAAATAAAACTATATCCAATTCTATTTTTAAGTTTACAGTTACACTGACTTTCATACATGAAACGTATTCGACAACAAGAGTGATCGAGAATACCTTTCAGTAACATATAGAGGTGTAATACAATGGTACTCATAAAGTGTACCCAGTCTCGTAATATATTTATATACATGTTGTTGTTTTTTATGTTACTATCCATTGTTTCAAGTATAAATAAATAGGCAAGCAAAAAGGCCTTTGAAGATAATTTCCATTCATATGTTTATAAAAAGTCTAGTTTACCTCACTTCTCGTGCTACTCAATAGTTTCTTATCCATGTTGATTTCTATATGCATTGTGATTGGTAGAAATACATTCATTGGAAATATATTTAATACTATTAAAATAAACAAGTGGCAGTAGTTTCTGACTGTTTATTTGTAAATACATAAACTCAATTAAACATAAAAATGTATTTAAATACAACATATTTGTGGATAACAACATGCGTTATTTTCGCATAGCCACTTAAAATGTTAAATAAAAAGTAACCAATTTCTCAGTTGGAATCACCAATATGAATAAATATATTCGAAAGTAGGCTTAACGTTTACGTTATTATTTCACATGGTAAACACAATAATCAAGGACGTGTGTCGAATGAATCGTGTTTAACTAGAAATCAAATCATGAACATATATATATATATATATATATATATA
>NW_013685229.1:0-1515 GCF_000517525.1 Limulus polyphemus | reverse complement strand
CTATAATAAATCATGATTATCAATAACTCCGCTATAATAAATCATGATTATCAATAACTCCGCTATAATAAATCATGATTATCAATAACTCCACTATAATAAATCATGATTATCTACAACTCCGCTATAATAAATCATGATTATCAACAACTCCACTATATTAAATCATGATTATCAATATCTCTGCCATTATTAATGAAACTATTAAATTGAACGTATATTCAATACGTATACCTACTAGGCAGTAGGTAACCGAAGACTATAATAAATCATGATTATCAATAACTCCACTATAATAAATCATGATTATCAATAACTCCACTATAATAAATCATGATTATCAACAACTCCACTATAATACATCATGATTATCAACAACTCCACTATAATAAATCATGATTATCAACAACTCCACTTTGATAATCATGATTTATTATCTATAATAAATCATGATTATCAATAACTCCGCTATAATAAATCATGATTATCAATAACTCCGCTATAATAAATCATGATTATCAATAACTCCACTATAATAAATCATGATTATCTACAACTCCGCTATAATAAATCATGATTATCAACAACTCCACTATATTAAATCATGATTATCAATATCTCTGCCATTATTAATGAAACTATTAAATTGAACGTATATTCAATACGTATACCTACTAGGCAGTAGGTAACCGAAGAGTGGGATCCGACTGTTCCTCTTATTACGCACTCGAGACCCCAAAGTATAAAGTGCAATTTTTTGTGGCAATGGAAAGCGAACCATGAATCTCCAGACTCACTCTCGAGCCAAATGGGCCAATGTCGGCTCCGAGTGACAGAACGTCATGTGCTCGTGCAAGTCTATACAAGTGTTTTTCCCGACATTATGAAGTCAATAATCATTTTAATTATTCAACTCCCGAACACTACCTTTCGGAGAACACTGTCTGAAACAGCTATAGGCTGTTCTTCTTTATTCTTTGTATTTTTACTTTTTTTTTGTTCTTGAAACACAAAGACGGAGATACCATAGCAAGTGTTCAGTGGATCTAGACTTGATACAAACATACATGTACACTTTTGTTGTGAGCTCTAAAGAACGGTTTTCTTAGTTCTCTCTAGGGAGATACTTAGCTCTAGGGAAGAAGTGTTCATGTCAGAATGTCAAGCGAAGCTACATACATAATGTATTATTCAATGCGTTTAGTTCTTTCTTTGGATGAACACACACACACACACACACATAAATATTCTATGTTGTACTTTGTTTACGACAGAAGGTAGTAGTAATGTTACGTTAATGTATTCAGATGAGCATTGGTTACAAGACGATTTCTTTTAGAAATATGAGCAGAGCTGAAAGTAATGCGTTAGAATCTATTGAACTACACAGAGTACGTGTTTTGTATTGGTGGTTAGAATATAACCCTTATGATTCACTGTTTATATTCGTGGTCATTATGTATGTAACCCTTATGATTCACTGTTTATATTTGTGGTCAGTATATATACACAGCG
>NW_013685228.1:0-1516 GCF_000517525.1 Limulus polyphemus | reverse complement strand
TCAACGTGGGTATTGTTCTAATATATCGTGTTATAAATAGTATAACAAGTTTATACCATGTACAGTTGAAGGTGGAACTGATCAACGTGGGTATTGTTTTAAAATATCGTGTTATAAATAGTATAACAAGTTTATACCATGTACAGTTGAAGGTGGAACTGATCAACATGCCTTTGTCGCCATTATACATTAGTATATATAAACGTGTCGCCACTATACATTAGTACATATAAACGTGTCGCCACTATACAGGAAGGGTTATATAAGTTAGAGTGCCAAGTTATACCTTCAGTAAATTCATTTGAAAACAGAAATTCCAAGAATCCTAATGTCATGGTAACATTAGAAACACTTAATTGTAATATCTGGATCTATCGATTCTCCAGACTCCTCACTTGCTACAAACTTTGTCGATGAAATGAATTACAGAATAAAAAACGTGACTTAATGCTTTAAAGTAAAAAAAGAGAGAGAAAACCTAACTGAATCTCTAGAAAAAGAGAGCGATCTTTATGAAAAATATGTGCTGGCTATGACGTTTGGAAATGAACGTTTCTGTCTGTCGTCACTTAAGCTGATTTATCATAGAATATCATCGGAAGTATATTTAATGTACCGTTCCTCTCTGTTCTTCTTTAGTTAAGTTTATTAGTGATCGTATTACATCAAGATCAACCTTTGGTTTATCCCATGCTGCCTATCTGCTAATTGTACACACAAGTAAAGATAAAATAATGTTATTTGGAAAGATATAAATTACTTCTTCTGTATCCACGCAGCCTCATTAATTTGTTTCTTTAAGATATTCGTAAAAAGCTACACGAAGGTTATCTGATAGACTAGAGGTAAGGCAGCTAATCAATAGCACTCACCGTCGACTCTGAGGTTACTCTAACTGAATAGAGGCAAACGAATGGGCGTATCCTAAAGGGCGGAAAATGAGTTTGCTGCAACGAAACGCGAACCATGGATCCTCATTTACCCAGTAGAGCACGCTAACCATTTAGCCAGTATCATGAAATAGCTTAGGGGTAAGACACGATATTGTTATGGTATATAGAATTGTACGGCTCCTTTACCAACTAAGCTAAATGTGTTAAATCACTCGTACTTGTGTCCCCCTGGTGGGATAGCGTTAAGTTTACGGAAATACAACGCTACAATTCGGTGTTCGATTTCTCGCGATTTGCTAGCTGTTTATGTGTGTTAATGTATAGTGGCGACACGTTTATACATGGTAATGTATGATGGCGATACGTCTATATATGTTAATTTATAGTGGCGACACGTTTCTATATGTTAATGTATAGTGGCGACACGTTTATACATGGTAATGTATGGTGGCGATACGTTTATATATGTTAATTTATAGTGGCGACATGTTTATATATGCTAATACCTAGTGGCGACACGTTTATATATGCTAATATATAGTGGCTCACAGCGAATGTCAGATCATTCGACAGCACAAACTCACAGCTGGAAATAGTATGTTAACATTAAACGATATACAGAG
>NW_013685227.1:2169-2516 GCF_000517525.1 Limulus polyphemus | reverse complement strand
ATAATGTGTACTGTCAATAAGAAGACACAATATTTAACAAAACTGTGTACTGTCAATAAAAAGACACACGATTTAGAAATACTGTGTACTTTCAATAAAAAGACACAAGATTTAACGATACTGTGTACTGTCAATAAGAAGACACAAGATTTAACGATACTGTGTAATGTCAATTAGAAGACACAAGATTTAACGATAGTGACTAATGTCAATTAGAAGACACAAGATTTAACGATACTGTGTACTGTCAATAAGAAGACACAAGATTTAACGATACTGTGTACTGTCAAAAAGAAGACACAAGATTTAACGATACTGTGTACTTTCAATAAGAAGACACACGATTT
>NW_013685227.1:0-1169 GCF_000517525.1 Limulus polyphemus | reverse complement strand
TACTGTCAATAAGAAGACACAAGATTTAACTAAACTGTGTACTGTTAATAAGAAGACACACGATTTAACATACTGTATACTGTCAATAAGAAGACACAAGATTTAACGATACTGTGTAATGTCAATTAGAAGACAAAAGATTTAACAATACTGTGTACTGTCAATAAGAAGACACAAGATTTAACAATACTGTTTCTTTCAATAAGAAGATACAAGATTTAACAAAACTGTGTACTGTAAATAAGAAGACACAAGATTTAACAAAACTGCTAAATCGTGTCTTCTTATTGACAGTACACAAATCTTGTGTCTTCTTTTTTGACAGTACACAGTATTAACGATACTGTGTACTGTCAATAAGAAGACACAAAATCTTCTTATTGACAGTACACAGTATAGTTAAATCTTGTGTCTTCTTATTGACAGTACACAGTATTGTTAAATATTACACAGTGTCGTTAAATCTTGTGCCTTCTTTTTTGACAGTACACAGTATTGCTAAATCTGTCTTCTTATTGACAGTACACAGTATCGTTAAATCTTGTGTCTTTTTATTGATAGTACACAGTATTGCTAAATCGTGTGTCTTCATATTGGCAGTACACAGTTTTGTTAAATATTGTGTCTTCTAATTGACATTACACAGTGTCGTTAAATCTTGTGCCTTCTTTTTTGTCTTTTAATTGACATTACACAGCACAAGATTTAACGATACTGTGTACTGTCAATAAGAAGACACAAGATTTAACGATACTGTGTAATGTCAATTAGAAGACCCAAGATTTAACGATACTGTGTAATGTCAATTAGAAGACACAAGATTTAACGATACTGTGTACTGTCAATAAGAAGACACAAGATTTAACGATACTGTGTACTGTCAAAAAGAAGACACAAGATTTAACGATACTGTGTACTTTCTATAAGAAGACACACGATTTAACGTAATACTGTGTACTGTCCTTGTGTCTTCTTATTGGCAGTACACAGTTTTGTTAAATCTTGTGTCTTCTTATTGACAGTACACAGTATCGTTAAATCTTGTGTCTTCTTATTGACAGTACACAGTATCGTTAAATCTTGTGTCTTCTTTTTGACAGTACACGGTATCGTTAAATCTTGTTCTTTTTATAGATAGTATTGCTAAGTCGTGATACAACATTTAACAA
>NW_013685226.1:0-1516 GCF_000517525.1 Limulus polyphemus | reverse complement strand
GCTTAACTTCAAACAAACAGATACAAAAAGTTTGGTTTCACAATTTCCTCAATTCATTAAACCATTTAATATGATGGATCACTCAAATTTCATCCACTAATGCGATAAGCCCAATTTTTTCAGCTTAACTTTGAAAAGAAGTTTTTTTATGAAGTATACTTACTTTCTAAAAAAAACAATGGGATTTATATTTTTGAGTCACTTCCTTGGGATGCGAAATAATGCTTGTTTGTAATTAAGCACAAAGCTACAACAATGGGCTATCTGTGCTCTGCCCATCACGGTATGGAATCTCGGTTTCTAGCGTTGTACGTCTGCAGACATACCTCTGTGCAACTGGGGGGCTCCGAAATAATGAATTTTAATATTTAAAAATGTCACGGTTTGAATGTCAAAACTTTGTGAAGCATTAGAAACCAATAGGCCTAAAATTTGTCAGTTTTCTGCGTTTAATCAGTGTCTTCTAAGTATTATATTGCATATGCAGATAGCGTTTCAGAAAGTTTCTTATCATTCAGTCCAACTGACGAGTTCTGGTATAAAGAACAGACCCTATCGAACAATGGTTTTTGGGAGACAATGTTATAGGTTTGAAATGCTATTTTTACATGCCTTTGATTTTGAATTCTAAATTAAGAGGAATGTGAGAAAATATATTTCCAGTTAACATGATATTTTTAAAACATCATTTAAGGAAAAATTATATACAATTTCACGAGTTACTGATTGCTGTTGTTTTGTAAATCAAACTTGGGCCGTTACGGTTGATTACTACAATGACAGTTCTTTGCGATGTTCCACAGATATCGACTATTAACTCTCTTCTGTTTATTACGGAACATAGAACGCTAAAATCCGGGGTTTAATTCCCTGTAGTGAACAGAGTGCAGATATTGTGTAGCTTTGCGCCAAAACAAACGAACAATATTAATTATATTTGTCATAGCCCTATTATATTTTTTAAACACCATATTCTTTATCTAGTCCCTTAGGGCTTTTCAAAAATTAAAAGAGTGTAGCCCCTCCTGTGGCAAAGCAGTATGTCTAAGGACTTGTACTGCTAGAAACCGGGTTTCGATACTCTTGGTGGGCAGATCACAGATAGCCTATTGCGTAGTTTTGTGTTTAACTACAAACAAACAAACAAAAAGTGAATAATAGTAATGTTTCAAACACACTGTATTCGCCATATCCCTTGTCGACAATAGACGACCTGAAGAGTTTTGGATTGAGCAACGGATATGGCGAATATAGTGTGGTTGGGATACTATTATTATGCCCTCCTCAAATTCTTTAAAATCACCAATTAATTAAATGAAGAATGCATTGTTTAAAAATATAATAGGCCTAATATTGGTATCTTATGCCAAACATGCTAGAAGTACTTTTTGCAAGAGACGATCATGGAACGTTGATTCTTGAAAACAGAAAAACTGCATGAAAAAGATAACTACGTATATGTTACGACAGCGGAAGTCACGTGACTCTGTTAACACGTAGTGAGTTCTAGAAAGAT
>NW_013685225.1:0-1516 GCF_000517525.1 Limulus polyphemus | reverse complement strand
ATATTATTCAACTATTCTACAAACGGACTACTATACAGACACTCCGATCTGATTAAGATGGCCAGTCAGGATATTATTCAACTATCCTACAAACGGACTACTATACAGACACTCCGACCTGATAAAGATGGCCAGTCAGGGGTCTGTATAGTAGTCTGTTTGTAGAATAGTTGAATAATATCCTGACTGGCCATCTTAATCAGGTCGGAGTGTCTGTGTAGTGGTCTGTTTGTAGAATAGTTGAATAATATTCGGAGTGTCTGTATAGTAGTCCGTTTGTATGATACTTGAATAATATCCTGACTTTCCATCTTAATCAGGTCGGAGTCCTGATTAAGATGGCCAGTCAGGATATTATTCAACTGTTCTACAAACAGACTACAATACAGACACTCCGACCTGATTAAGATGGCCAGTCAGGATGTTATTCAAGTATCCTACAAACGGACTACTATACAGACACTCCGACCTGATTAAGATGGCCAGTCAGGATATTATTCAAGTATCCTACAAACAGACTACTATACAGACACTCCGACCTGATTAAGATGGCCAGTCAGGATATTATTCAACTATTCTACAAACAGACTACTATACAGACACTCCGACCTGATTAAGATGGCCAGTCAGGATATTATTCAACTATTCTACAAACAAGCTAGTATACAGACACTCCGACCTGATTATGATGGCCAGTCAGGATATTATTCAACTATTCTACAAACAGACTACTATACAGACACTCCGACCTGATTAAGACGGCCAGTCAGGACATTATTCAAGTATTCTACAAACAAGCTAGTATACAGACACTCCGACCTGATTAAAATGGCCAGTCAGGATATTATTCAACTATCCTACAAACAGGCTACTATACAGACACTCCGACCTGATTAAGATGGCCAGTCAGGATATTATTCAAGTATCCTACAAACAGGCTACTATACAGACACTCCGACCTGATTAAGATGGCCAGTCAGTATATTATTCAAGTATTCTACAAACAAGCTAGTATACAGACACTCCGATCTGATTAAGATGGCCAGTCAGGATATTATTCAAGCATTCTACAAACAGGCTAGTATACAGACACTCCGATCTGAAGGAGATGGCCAGTCAGGATATTATTCAAGTATTATTCTACTATTCTACAAACAGACTACTATACAGACACTCCGATCTGATTAAGATGGCCAGTCAGGATATTATTCAAATATCCTACAAACGGACTACTATACAGACACTCCGACCTGATTAAGATGGCCAGTCAGGATATTATTCAAGTATCCTACAAACGGACTACTATACAGACACTCCGACCTGATTAAGATGGCCAGTCAGGATATTATTCAACCATTCTACAAACAGACTACTACACAGATACTCCAACCTGATTAAGATGGCCAGTCAGGATATTATTCAACCATTCTACAAACAGGCTACTATACAGACACTCCGACCTGATTAAGATGGCCAGTCAGTATATTATTCAAGTATTCTACAAACAAGCTAGTAT
>NW_013685224.1:0-1516 GCF_000517525.1 Limulus polyphemus | reverse complement strand
TTGACGGTCTTTTATGTACAAGAATACCGAATCTAGCAACCTCTCGAGGTTTCATGAACGTTCTAGAAGTCCATGACGTGTTACTAGTGTCACATGACCTCCGCTGTCGTAACAATACTCTAACGTTTTGGGATAACCGTATTTCATAGTTGCTGGAAGAGAAGCGGAAGTTTAAAACTGACATTCTTGCAAGCCAAGTGTTCTAACTGACATTGTTCAAACCAAGAGCTCCAACTGTTATTTTTGCTAGCCAAGAGCTTTAAATAACATTGTTGCAAGCCAAGTGTCTGACTGAAATTGTTGCAAGTCAAATATTTTAACTGAAATTTTTGGAAATCAAGCGTTTTATCTCAGTGATGTACGTTTATGTCATTAGTGTATTATATTCTTCCCTTAAGAAATCAGCGGGGTATCCTTCGTTGGATCATCCTGTCCTATGAGGGTGTCTAACATAATTACTCTTACTTTAAGTACCTCTGTTACTTAACAAATAACATGGTGCAGGAAATTGGAAGTAATGAATAAAGTTAAACCTTCTATAAAAGCCGAAAAGTAAATGCTATAACCCTCAATAAACTTCAATAATAATAATAATAATAATAATTACACTTAGAAGGTATAAATGTGATTTAATGCTATACTCTAGTTTTATAGTAGTAGTTTAAACTAGCGGGAACTGCTTAAAACTAATGGTGGTTGCCATACTATAATAGTTCATTATTACATAAAAAATATAAAGTGTATAACTGAAAGTTTTTCATAGGTCATGATATTCTGTAACTATTAACTGTGTATAACTTGATATTCCCTCTCACCAATAATCTAACTTGATTATGATACAAATCATACATATTATATTTTGGTTAAACTTTAAAAAAAATGTGTACGCCATCTTAAAAAAAAAGAAAATAATTTAGTTTGATATAACTAGTGAGAAATAACACAGTTAAATAATATCAAATATGGAAACAAAAATTAAAACATAATATCAATATATCTACATTTAACAGCGGTTCCTGAAGGTAACAGGTCAAAGTCTAATATTCTAGAAATAAATCTAAAATGTCTATATCTCTATACTTCCATAAAGAAGACACAAATTTCACATCAACCAAATAGCTTATATTTTGTAAAATGACAGTACTCAGAATACAAATATTATGTTTTTGAACACGCTTATTTTAAGACGTCTTAGAATATAAGATTAGCAGAAATTATGTTTTATAAGCATGCAATAAATTTGCATACGTTCGCGACTATAAGTACAATAACTTGTAAGTTTAGTTTTTGCACAAAGTCTATGCTTATAAGGTACTATTGCAATTTAACATAAAATATTTCTATGAATTAAACAATTAAGTTGTTAAACAGTATTTTGCTATGAAATAAATAACGTAATTTTCTTACCTTCTTTTACATTATTATTGTTTTCCCTTGGAACTTTTCACACCTTCGACCGATTTGACCAAGCAGCGTTAAAAATGAAGCAGTTACCGAACATCGAATCAAAATATTC
>NW_013685223.1:0-1517 GCF_000517525.1 Limulus polyphemus | reverse complement strand
GTGCGTATTAAGAACTGCTCATACCAACAATTGAAGACAGCAGATGTCATAAAATGTGCGTATTAAGAACTGCTCATACCAACAATGAAGACAGCAGATGTCATAAAATGTGCGTATTAAGACACCCAAAGTCCAAATACATGTAAAAGTTTAAAATGCTGTTTGTCTGGGAGTTTACTGAACAATGAAGCAACCAAGTAATTTATATGCTGAATATCCCTAGTGGCAGTAACTGGAACTAGTCTTGTTTTAAAGGTTATCTTACACATAAAAAGTAGTTCATGTGATGCTTAGTAAATTTTTACTTCTTTCGTTTCATACTTTTTTATTTCATTTTGTAATTCAAGAAGAAAAATTAAAAAATAGAAATAAACTAAGATCAGTAGAGATAATCACTGTGTAGGTCAGATATGCTAGTCTAGCCTAAATCCTGTATGATCCAAAAACACTTATCAGGTCAGACATGCCAGACTAAACTCTGTTTTTTGTGATGATACAGTCCTCATTACAGAAGAAACAATTATTCTGAAGTGCAGGTTTATTTTCTGACAACATGCATGGTGGGATTTTATAATAAATATGGTTATTGTTTTAAAAGTATTGAATTAAAAAAAAATTTGAAAGTTGAATCCAATTTCTTATGAAAACAGCTTATAAAATACAATATCTAACCAGCACATGACTTTCCGTCCGACAGTAGTTTCTGCCCCGGAGCGCATATACATTCATAATCCCCTTTCAGGTTCCGACATTGATAGCTGCATGGGCTCGGAAACTGGGAACACTCGTTTACATCTGGCCCACAGGAAAACAGAATAAACAAGTATCAATAACAAGTACAAAATATAATATGTTTCCATAACACAGTTAATGTATATCCATTAGTCTATCATAAATATGTTGAAAACTAAAATATAAACTTACAACATACAAGATGATAAGTAGAAAAAATACCAAGTTTAAACCAGAGTACTAATTCTATGTACTAGATATATTGTGTACTTTTTACATGTTCAATACATACTGATAACAAAACTTCCTACCACAAACGTGAATAGAAAGAGCCAAAAAAACTACATTGTTAATCTCATTCACCTAGTAAAATGAGAATCATACCTTGACAAGGCTGGCCTGTGCCTGTAGAATAGTATCCTCGAGGGCAGGAACATCTGTAGCTACCATATGTGTTGGTACAGACTTGGCTGTAATGACACTGGTTGCTTCCAATCCTACACTCATCAGTATCTGAATACCAGAGCAGACGTTACAAAACATACAACAAAGAAGCAATTCTGAAGAAATATAACAAACCTGGTTGGACTTCAAAAGCCTTATTATATCAATATTTCAAACAATTTAATTGACATTTACCAATTTAAATTCTTACTTTTCATGCGTGTCATATATTTTTATAATACGAAGCCAAATGAAAAAACTTACCAACACAAGTGCCATTATGACTTTTCACAAATCCTCGTGGGCACAGAGTGATACACTTGTAACTTCCAACTGTGTTC
>NW_013685222.1:0-1517 GCF_000517525.1 Limulus polyphemus | reverse complement strand
CTGCCTACCAAGTGTAGATAAAACTAGCCGAGTGTCTACCAAGTGTAGCTAAAACTAGCCGAGTGTCTACCAAGTGTAGATAGTAGATAAAACTAGTCGAGTGTCTACCAAGTGTAGATAGTAGATAAAACTAGCCGAGTGTCTACCAAGTGTAGATAAAACTAGCCGAGTGTCTACAAAAAGAAAATCATAGATATCTCCACCGACTGTCTACAGAGCTGTATATCACAGATGCTCCCAATGACCGTCTACCAAAGGAAAATCATAGATAAGTCAGTGAGTGTTAACTAAATGTAACATAACCACAACCAACTGTCTAACAAATATAGATCACAGGTACCCCTACTTAGGATCATAGGTATCTTTACTGAGTGTTTACGGAAGGTAGATAATAAATACCCTACCAAGTATAGACAGAGTGGCTCAAGCCTGAACAGTAAAAGTTGGGGTGATTCTGTTGAGCGAAAGACGAAAGTGTTCTATTTATTTAAAAATACTCAGTCCAACAAGAAAATCACGATTAATGTCGAGAGGAGATTCATCGTCCACAACTTTAGAACAGAGACCATTATGGTGTTGACTTGTTATCTCCTATATTAATAACAAGCGAGAGATCTTATAATACACAAAAAGACGGGTGGTTGAATGAGTATAAAGTGATTCACCTAGACTCCCACCTGGACGAAGCTTTCTACATCAAAATAAACGATAAAAAATAAACCTAGAATCATTTATTAGTCACGAGTACTTACTTTTCCTATTCGGCTTGGAATGAATCATGAAAAACATGAGTCACGACCCAAGTTCAGGCTGAAAAGGAAACGAGAGGAAATAAACTTGCTTGGGATACCTTTTTAGTTTTTAACGTTCTTTACCACAAGGTTGGCACTCAGTAACAAAATATATTACTGTTACGATGTTCATACTAACACCATTATAAAGTGTAACAATAAGGAACTTCTAGACATGGACATAGTTTACTGTCACGATGTTCATACTAACACCATTATAAGGTGTAGAAGTTCCTTATTGTTAAACTCTGTCCATGTCTACTGTCAGATGTTCATACTAACACCATTATAAAGTGTAACAATAAGGAACTTCTGCACGTGAACAGAGTTTACTGTCACGATGTTCATACTAACACCATTATAAAGTGTAACAATAAGTAACTTCTAGACATGGACATAGTTTACTGTCACGATGTTCATACAAACACCATTATAAAGTTTAACAATAAGGAACTGCTTCTATACATGGACAGAGTTTACTGTTACGATGTTCATATTAACACCATCATAAAGTGTAACAATAAGTAACTTCTAGACATGGACAGAGTTTACTGTCACGATGTTCATACTAACACCATTATATAGTGTAACAATAAGGAATTGCTTCTAGACATGGACATAGTTTACTGTTACGATGTTCATACAAACACCATTATAAAGTGTAACAATAAGGAACTTCTAGACATGGACATGGTTTACTGTCACGACGTTCATACAAACACCATC
>NW_013685221.1:0-1517 GCF_000517525.1 Limulus polyphemus | reverse complement strand
TTGTGTGAGTTTTGTTGCTTAAGGTATGTGTATGACATTTTCCGTTAGCTGGTTATTGTATGAGTTTTGTTGCTTAAGGTATGTGTATGATATTTTCCGGTAGCTGGTTATTGTGTGAGTTTTGTTGCTTAAGGTATGTGTATGATATTTTTCGGTAGCTGGTTTTTACTAACGGCCAGTCTTGGTGTTTTACTATTTGGTTATGATACAAGCTTTGGTGCTTAATATAAGTGTTCGTTTTCAATTAGGTGATTATTATATGACCCTTGTTATATAATACCAGTGTACGTGTTTTTTTTAGATGGTTTTAACATGAGTTTTGTTACTTAGTATGTTTTCACTTGGCAATATTTCATGTTAAATTATTTCTTTCCGACAGCCCTTTCCTATGTGCCCTGACAATATTAGAACAGAAGACGCTCTGACCTATTCAGGATACTCAGTTAAAGATCTTACCCTTGACATATGGTACAATTTGTGTTTTTGATGTCCTAATTTACCAGTAATCTATTTTCCCAATGTTCTGATTTCTTTAAGAAATAAACAGTTTGATTTTCTATCACATAATTTCACCAAAAATTTCTCTGAACAAGTATTGTGTTTCTTAATGACCCAGAAATGGACTTCTCGAAAAACACTGTTGTTTTGAAGGTATGTTGCAAACAAAACTAGTTAATTATCGGCAAAAAAAAACAAAAACAATTCAGAACGTAGAAACCTAGACGTCTAATTCAATTGAACTTTCACCCTGGCCACGTAATGTCAAAGGTTATTCACTATCTACTGAAAACTGTTTCTCAGAATCCTACAACGTTAAGATTTGTGTTTTTACACATTGTTCAATCTTACACGCTCTCGAAAAATCACCAACTATATTTGTCTCTTTCATCGTTATTTTTTACTTTAAATTAGGAATACATTATTATGTTAGAGTTTTAACTGTACATAAAAAATGGAGAAACATTCGTGGTCTTATACTTTAATCTGGCACACTGAAAACGTGAAGTTACGACATAACATTTAACCTCGAGCGTTGGTGGCTAAGCTTGCAACAGGAATTGAATACATGCATATCAAAAATCATAAAATACCATTAGCGTCAACAGTTAAGAAAGTGAAATTCATACAGTTTTTTATTCCTTTCAAATGAAGTACCTTACTGGTTTAGGCTTTAAATCCAAAAAGCTATCTTCTAAAGCGAAATGAAGGTGAATTTTTGTAAGATTTAATAAGATTACATTTTCTGTCAAAAAGTTCACTGTTGCGTTTTTCAAACTCGAGCCATAAGTAAAGAGAATCAAATATAAACTTTATAAGTTACGAAACAACACAATACATCTTCAGTGTGACTCACTGCTAAGGAGATATACTGTCAAAATCAATTTAAATGTCAAATCAATATTCAAATATAAACTTTATAAGTTACGAAACAACACAATACTTCTTCAGTGTGACTCACTGCTAAGGAGATATACTGTCAAAATCAATTTAAATGTCAAATCAATATTTCACCAACT
>NW_013685220.1:0-1517 GCF_000517525.1 Limulus polyphemus | reverse complement strand
AATGTTATATTGGAGATAGTGGTGCTGTTACACATCTACAAAATCCAGATAAAGCAGATAGGAGATGTTATATTGGAGACAGTGGTGCTGTTACACATCTATAAAGTCCAGATGAAGCTGATAGAAGATGTTATATTGGAGTTGGTAGTGCTGTTACACATCCATAAAGTCCAAATGAAGCTGATAGAAGATGTTATATTGGAGATGGTGGTGCTGTTACACATACATAAAGTCCAGATGAAGCTGGTAAAACATGTTATATTGGAGATAATGGTGCTGTTACACATACATAAAGTCCAGAGGGAGTTGATAGAAGATGTTATATTGGAGACAGTGGTGCTGTTACACATCCATAAAGTCCAGATGGAGTTGATAGAAGATGTTATATTGGAGATAGTGGTGCTGTTACACATCCATAAAGTCCAGATGGAGTTGATAGAAGATGTTGTATTGGAGATAGTGGTGCTGTTACACATCCATAAAGTCCAGATGGAGTTGATAGAAGATGTTATATTGGAAACAGCGGTGCTATTACACATCCATAAAGTCCAGATAAAGCAGATAGGAGATGTTATATTGGAGATGTTATAGAGAGACCAAATGTTCTACTATCTTCAACTTAATCTTTTGTAACAAAATGTTTTATTGATCCTGTTACTCAGCTATATAGATAACATCAAGTATATTTACTTGTTTATATTTCTAGCAAGGAAACCTTTAATACTGAAAACTTCAGCTGATTTTTAAATCACCGTTATTCACTCTGTCGATACTCTAACGATTGTGTTTAATGTTTCACACCAGTAGAAAACTCTGCTGATATCTGGATGATTATACTCAATGACTCATCTGTTTAGAATTAAACGACACAACCAGTGTTAAAAATGAAGGTATCGTGTTATATGTAAATAGTATTACGTAGAGTTTAGTTTAAACGTTGTTTAAAAAGACAGTTATTTGAATTCGATGAAACATAAGGATATGCATGAGAAAAGAGTTAGTTATTAATACTTATATTTAGAATATAGGACCGAACGTTTCATTCCGAGGTTTACAGTGAACGTAACATTAGAAACTAGGTTAACCGCATGAAGTGTAACGTTTCTGTGATTACATGAAACACCTGACAATGTGGTAGATAGCAATAATTGAACATAGCATAAATCATATTACTTTTCATATATCTTATTCTACCAATATCATTTTAATGTTGCTTCAGCTGAATTTTATGTTTCTAAACTCTTTCGACTGTAGAATTTCTGTATCATTATACAAAAATATATGCTGAAGGTGATAGTCGAAACGTATCTAATTCCAGACAAAATAATAGATAATGTCACAAAGTTTAAACTTACGACGATTTCAAAGTCAAAATTCCTTATTAATGGTAAGACATATTTCAATGCGTCTCGTTTTAGGCGAAATTTTAGATTTAATAGGTAAAAAAAAAGCCACTTTCATTACTTAAAATTCAACAAATATATACTAATGGTGTATTAATGTAGCTTATGAACTCT
>NW_013685219.1:0-1517 GCF_000517525.1 Limulus polyphemus | reverse complement strand
TTACAGATACTGAACGATGTTACAGGTACTGAACAATGTTACAGGTACTGAACAATGTTACAGATACTGAACGATGTTACAGATACTGAACGATGTTACAGATACTGAACAGATACTGAACAATGTTACAGATACTGAACAATGTTACCGATACTGAACAATGTTACAGGTACTGAACAGTGTTACAGGTACTGAACGATGTTACAGGTACTGAACAATGTTACAGATACTGAACAATGTTACAGGTACTGAACAATGTTACAGGTACTGAACAGTGTTACAGGTACTGAACGATGTTACAGGTACTGAACAATGTTACAGGTACTGAACAGTGTTACAGGTACTGAACAATGTTACAGATACTGAACAATGTTACAGGTACTGAACAATGTTACAGGTACTGAACAGTGTTACAGGTACTGAACGATGTTACAGATACTGAACAATGTTACAGGTACTGAACAGTGTTACAGGTACTGAACAATGTTACAGGTACTGAACAGTGTTACAGGTACTGAACGATGTTACAGGTACTGAACAATGTTACAGATACTGAACAATGTTACAGATACTGAACGATGTTACAAATATATTCATATACGTATGATTTAACTGACAAATATTGACTTCCATTCTCTATCTGGTCTTTTCCCCAAAAGGAGGCTGAAAGCCGCCTGGAGGGGTCACCTGTTTAACCAATTCCACTAATATACTGTAGTGTGTTATCTGTCAATCAGTGGACACTAGAATTACGTCACATAAAGGACGCTTAACGTCACAACTTGTACTATTGTGACGTCGGTAAAACGTGCGCATGCCATGAATCACGAGAAGGATTATTCACTCTCACACAGATATTTTGGTTTCATCAACTCTTCAAACAGAACACTTTCGGGAACTCTGCGCAAGTACATGTAGTGTTACCATAAATAAAGTTGAGGGATCTATACAACTGGACGTCAGTTTTTATTTCCTTTCATGTTATTAAAACAACAATTTCCTTTCTCTTTGGAAGTTATTAAGGTCAAATAATGATCATCTATCGTCGTAGGGGTTTACTTTCAAACATACAATCGTTCCCCACAAGGTCACGTTGATCATAAATCACGCAATCCACAATGCACGCACGAGCTCAATAAAAGTACTTTTTAAAATATATTTCGTTACGTGATGATTTTTTAGCAAGGGAAACTTTTCTTAACAGTCCTTCCACGATCCTGATGTTATCTACTTGTTTACATAATTTGTTAACAGTCCTTCCACGATCCTGATGTTATCTACGTGTTTACATAATTTGTTAACAGTCCTTCAACGATCCTGATGTTATCTACATGTTTACATAATTTGTTAACAGTTCTTCCACGATCCTGATGTTATCTACTTGTTTACATAATTTGTTAACAGTCCTTCCACGATCCTGATGTTATCTACATGTTTACATAATTTGTTAACAGTCCTTCCTCGATCCTGAAGTTATCTACTTGTTTACATAATTTGTTAACAGTCCTTCCACGATC
>NW_013685218.1:0-1518 GCF_000517525.1 Limulus polyphemus | reverse complement strand
TACATTAACAATATGTACTGTGTATTAATATTATATACTGTACATTAGAGTTCTACACAATTCGTTAACAGTATGTACTGTGTATTAATATTATATACTGTTCATTAGAGTTCTACACAATATTTGTGTAGAACTCTAATGTACAGTATATAATATTAATACACAGTACATACTGTTAATGTGTAGAACTCTAATGTACAGTATATAATATTAATACACAGTACATATTGTTAACGAAAATTCGTTAACAATATGTACTGTATATTAATATTATATACTGTACATTAGAGTTCTACACAATACATTAACAGTATGTACTGTGCTTTCATTTTCTTTATTGCGAGTTAGAACGCTCTGTAGTGTATTAGTATTTGTCTGTTACTAAGTAACTGAATAACAAGTCTGTGATTCGAACCTTGAATCTATCTTGTATCATGAGACATGAATAATGTACGTTAGAATACAATGTTTTGTCGCTGTTTTTTATAACTTAATGTATTGGAGAACAAAACTTTCGCTGTTTACCCTTCTTAGAATAATTAAATATTAGAATGGAGTCCATTTTCGTGAGGTATTTACGTTATCTTTTCCAGCGAGGCGTGAAAAAAGGGGCTTGCGACACAAATTCTTTCTGTGAGTCGTGCTCAAGTCTTAAGACATCTTCTAAGTGGCTTTTCTAAAGAACAGCCTGTGAATATAATTGCTCTAAACCCCATGAAAACTTAAATTAATAGACTTATTTTTTTGTGTGTTGGTTGAGGAGATGATAATCAAATTAAGAGTCCATTGTCGGCTGGGATTGAAGTTGGCGACTCATGTGAATCTAATTAACGTTTGACTCCAGATCCCTACTGATGTCAACATCGCTATGCATTAGAAAGTTTGGACTAACCTGAGGACAAGCGTTGGTGTACATTTTATTTATATGAAAATCGATAAGTAGGAGGAAATGTAATTGAGTTATAGAAATAGACGTCGCTGCCATCTAGATGTAGCTTCCAATAACTGATATAAAAATATCTATCGTTTCAAGTTGCTTCAAAACCTATAATAGGGCTTTATCAGGACCTGTGATACCTTAACCACGAGACTATGATATGACTTTATCACAAGACCTGTAATATTACTTTACTACAAGACATGTGATATTACTTTATCACAAGACCTGTAATATTACTTTACTACAAGACATGTAATATTACTTTACCACAAGACTTGTAATATTACTTTACCACAAGACATGTGATATTACTTTATCACAAGACCTGTAATATTACTTTACTACAAGACATGTGATATTACTTTATCACAAGACATGTAATATTACTTTACTACAAGACATGTAATATTACTTTACCACAAGACCTGTAATATTACTTTACTACAAGACATGTAATATTACTTTACTACAAGACATGTAATATTACTTTACCACAAGACATGTGATATTACTTTACCACAAGACATGTGATATTACTTTATCACAAGACATGTAATATTACTTTACTACAAGACATG
>NW_013685217.1:0-1518 GCF_000517525.1 Limulus polyphemus | reverse complement strand
AGACGGTACATTATTCTACATATACGTGATGTATCACAAACTACAGTTACTAGCCTGAGACGGTACACTATTCTACATGTACATTATGTATCAGTAGCTACAGTTACTAGCCTGAGACGGTACACTATTCTACATATACATAACTGTAGTTAGTGATACATCATGTATATGTAGAACAGTGTACCGTCTCAGGCTAGTAACTGTAGTTTGTGTTACATCATGTATATGTAGAATAGTGTACCGTCTCAGGCTAGTAACTGTAGCTACTAATACATTGTATATGTAGAATAGTGTACCGTCTCAGGCTAGTTGATGTATCACTAACTACAGTTACTAGCCTGAGACGGTACACTATTCTACATATACATGATGTATCACAAACTACAGTTACTAGCCTGAGACGGTACACTATTCTACATATGCACTGCATGTCCAGCAAGATACAACTAATGCAACTATTTTCATAGACAGGACAAGTAAAGACTCGATGAACGACTAATGTAGAGTTTAAACAATAAGCGAAAACTTACAAAGTGTTTGAAAAACAATAGATCTTCTTTACAACCAATCCACCAGCTGAGCTAAAATACGTTCCTTATAAATACGTGTCTTACAAATACGTGCCTTATATATATACGCTTTATAATTACGTGCATTATATATACGTGCCTTATGAATACGTGCCTTATATATGTGTACCTTATAAATACGTTCTTTATATATACGCTTTATAAATATGTGCATTATATACACGTACCTTATAAATACGTTCTTTATAAATGCGTGCATTATATACATACGTACCTTATAAATACGTGCTTTATTAATACGTACCTTATATATACGTGCCTTATGAATACGTATCTTACAAATACGTGCCTTATATATACGCTTTATAAATACGTGTATTATATATACATACCTTATAAATACGTTCTTTATAAATACGTGCATTATATATATATATGTACCTTATAAATACGTTCTTTATTAATACGTGCATTATATATATATACGTACCTTATATATACGCTCTTTATAAACTGGATGTTTTTCTATAGCAGTTTAAAACTACTAGGAAACTAAAGTACACCAGCTCTCCATATGGTAGTAGAGGAGTGTCTACAGTAGCACTGGTTTCTACATTTAAAGTACATCAGCTCTTCATATGGTAGTAGAGGAGTGTCTACAATAGCACTTGATTCTACACTTAAAGTACACCAGTTCTTCATATGGTAGTAGAGGAGTGTCTACAATAGCACTGGTTTCTACATTTAAAGTACACCAGTTCTTCATATGGTAGTAGAGGAGTGTCTACAATAGCACTGGTTTCTACATTTAAAGTACACCAGTTCTTCATATGGTAGTAGAGGAGTGTCTACAATAGCACTTGATTCTACACTTAAAGTACACCAGTTCTTCATATGGTAGTAGAGGAGTGTCTACAGTAGCACTGGTTTCTACACTTAAAGTACACCAGCTCTTCATATGGTAGTAGAGGAGTGTCTACAGTAGCAC
>NW_013685216.1:0-1518 GCF_000517525.1 Limulus polyphemus | reverse complement strand
ATGATAACCAGCTCTATCTTTCTCTGATTAGATCTCTAATAACATCATCATCCTGACGATATCCAGCTCTATCTTCCTCTGATCAGATCTCTCATAACATCATCATATTGATGATAACCAGCTCCATCTTCCTCTGATCAGATCTCTAATAACATCATCATCCTGATGATAAAGCTCTATCTTCCTCTGATCAGATCTCTAATAACATCATCATCCTGATGATTAACCAGCTCTATCTTCCTCTGATCAGATCTCTCATAACATCATCATATTGATGATAACCAGCTCCATCTTCGTCTAAACGAAACATTTTTAACTTTGAAGTATACAACTTGTATTATCTCAGGCTGATTTAATAGCAGTTTAGATTGTGAAGCAACGTCTTTCATGACTTATTTCTTACCTGAAATACTAAAAAAATGAAAGGTAGCAATAACCAGATCTTTATCACTTAGCTGTTAAGTTATTAGCTGTTACAAGCCAGACTTCCATCACCCTCGTTCTTACAGCCTCCGGATAAACGTTAACACCTTGCAGACTTAGGTTAAGATACCTCTGTTAATATTCTTGTATTGTTAAGGTCTTTAACACCGTACAGCCTCCGGATAAACGTTAACACCTTGCAGACTTAGGTTAAGATACCCCTGTTAATATTCTTGTATTGTTAAGGTCTTTAACACCGTACAGCCTCCGGATAAACGTTAACACCTTGCAGACTTAGGTTAAGATACCCCTGTTAATATTCTTGTATTGTTAAGGTCTTTAACACCGTACAGCCTCCGGATAAACGTTAACACGTTGCAGACTCGGCTAAGATATCTCTGTCAGTTTGATTATATTGCTAATGTAATATTTTATAATTACAAATAGATACCAGCAGGTATTAGCCAGTTTTTATCTGTCTCTTTACAAGAACATATTTAATTTTCAACCAAACATAAAGACGAAAACAAGAAAACAGCCAGACAGTTTCCAACTCCCCGTGAGAGTGTTTAACAGCTGGTAGTTAAGAAAAGAAGATCCAGTTTGGTCGGTGTTTACACACAACCCTTGAATCTATGGTTTTCCATAACCAGTTCTAGCCTAACTAGTAACAAGACCGAGTAAATGATCAAACGTTGTGGTGGTTTTTCTTACCCAACGCCCGAGTGTTATTATAGCTTGTTATATGCTACACAGATACGGGTAAGCACAACAACGCCCTCGAAATATTACATATACATCTATATACATGTTTGTTTATCTATCTGTCTGTTTGTTTATTAATTTCTCTGTCTTCTTGTGTGTATCTATCTGCCTGCCTGTCTGTCTGTCTGTTCCCTTCTTTATCTATCTGTCTCTCTCTCGGTTCCCTTATTTATCTATCTGTCTATCTCTCGGTTCCCTTATTTATCAACCTGTCTGTGTATCTCTCTATTCCGTTGTTTATCTGTCTATCTCTCTGTACCGGATTTTAGCGTTGTAAGTATAATGTCATGTCGTCTCACCTCACCTGCTAGCCTAGTCTGTATAATGTCA
>NW_013685215.1:0-1518 GCF_000517525.1 Limulus polyphemus | reverse complement strand
AAGTAAAACAAAATTAAACATGGACTACATTTGGAAAAAAGCTATAATAAAGTTCTAGGTTAAAAATTGTAATGAAAATTCCTCGGTTTCAAGCCCTCTTATTTACATTATTTTATTTGAATAGTAAAGTGGAAGATTGCCGTTATTTTAACAACAAATAAAGGTTTAGATATTGGGTTTGTTTGTTTCGAAGTTAAGCACAAAGCACAATTGCACCGGGTATTAAAATCCGGTTTCTAGTGTTGGCAGTTCGCAGTTGTACTACTGGGGGCAAATATTTGGAAAAAAAACTGTTCTAGAGAAAAGCCAAATTGAGATTCCTGCTGTGTCTATCACGGTGAATCGAACCCCGGATTTTAGTATTTAAATCCATACAAAGACTTACCGTTGTTCCACCGGGGAACTAAATATTTGGTGTTTAAAAAAAAAGTTCTATTTTGGATATCGTACAATAGAGTGCGTCTTTCTAGTCCAATGATATAAAAATAAAACTTTTCACAAAGTTGTTGAAAATCACCAAAGGTATAGCTTTGGTGATTTTGATGAAAAATAATTTTTTTGAAATATTCAGAAAGTGCGTATTTAAAATTAAATTCAGAAACCTTGAGTTCTCTATATTTCTTACAACAATTCAAGAATAAAAACATTACTACTTTAAAGCAGAATATTATATCTCGCTGAAAGCAGAAGAAAAATAAAATTTCTCTAATTAGCAATAAAGACAAAGTCAAAGATGGACTAAATTTACAAAAAAGATGTAAAACCTTTCTAGATTTAATGAAAATTCCTCTTTTGGAAACCCTCGTTTTATATTAGGTGGAAGATAGTAGGAATTTTTACAAGAAATCAAGGCTTAAGTATTGGTAGTTTCTGTGAAAAAATTCGACTTTCGATATCGTGAATTAAGTGCATCTTTACAAACCAATAATATGAAAATGACAGTTTTCACGAAGTTTTTTAGAAATAAAGTTGGTAGATTTGACTGAAAAATTATATTTTTTTTAAAAAAACGCAAAACAGTGCACATTTCATTTCTTAGAAAACTGAAGAATGGAAACATCACGATTTTAATGAATAATATTATATCGCACTGTGAGCTGAAGAGAAAGAAAATGTCTCTCATTCAGAATAAAAACAAAGTTGAAGATGGACGAACTTAAAGATGGATTAAGTTTAGAGAAAAGTTGTACAAATATTCTAGATTTAGGAAATGGGTATGAAAATTCCTCGGTTAGAAGCCCTCGTTTCGAATTAAATATATAAAAGTGGAAGAAAGTCGGAATTTTTACAAGAATCGAGGCTTAAGTATTAGGAGTTGTAGTAAAAAAAGTTCCATTTTGGACTTGAAGATGTCGGGATTTCGTTTGAATAATTTTATTTTGAAAGCTATTCTTTGTTTACAATACAACTGAAGACAAATAAATATAACTGAAGACAATATATAATCAATACAACTGAAAACAAAAAGACAGTAAAATCGAAGTTAGCCGATTTTTTTCAACACATTATGAAATAACT
>NW_013685214.1:0-1518 GCF_000517525.1 Limulus polyphemus | reverse complement strand
GATGGTGTAGCTATGTGGACGAGCTCTCTGTTACTTAGCTCTCTGTTACTTCACAGTTTGTTGATGATGTAGCCATGTGGACGAGCTCTCTGTTACTTCTCACTTATCATATCAATCAAATTTCTTAGGTGTTGGGTTAGATTAACTTGGATAAATCATATTAACTCAATGAAAAAACGACCTAAGGAGAAAAAACGTTTTACATTATGTCAGCAGTCTAGAAGTACTCGAGTAAGTTAATCTACAAATGTTCATCAGATCAGTCATGGAATATGTCTCTCCCACGTGGTTAAATTTAGCCAAATCATATATTACAAAATCCTTTACACATTCTGTTATATGTTCGGTAGTAAGGGTTCCATAATCAACCTCCACAAAGTTATGTTAGTCTTCATACACATTATGTTATATGTTCGGTAGTAAGGGTTCCATAATCAACCTTCACAATGTTATGTTAGTCTTCATACACATTCTGTTATATGTTCGGTAGTAAGGGTTCCATAATCAACCTCCACAAAGTTATGTTAGTCTTCATACACATTCTGTTATATGTTCGGTAGTAAGGGTTCCATAATCAACCTCCACAAAGTTATGTTAGTGATAGACCTTCATTCTCCTATTACCCCCCTTTCTTCCCTCCTTAGCACGTGCTGTATACTCGGGCTTGGTGTGGATTTTGTTAACTAGGATACTAATGTCCATTCAGCTTTATATCCATGCACAAAAAAAGCCCAAGTGCAGCCTAAAATAACCTCATGTGTGACCTTGAAAACTTATCAAAGAATGGCATGAGCTATGTATCGCTATGTAACATGAGCTATGTAACAATAATAATGTTAGGATTAATACGATATTTAATTATTCGTTTATAACTGGACTGTTTCACTTTTATTGATAACGACAGTGATATATATTAAAGATGAGCGATGTTTTAAATCGAATAGGCTGTATTTCAGTGGACATTAGTATCCTAGTTAATAAAATCTACCAAATGCATGATAAACTCCACACCAAGGCCGAGCATACATCACGTGCTAGGGAGGGAAGAAAGGGGGTATTTCTTGCACCTGTGCTTCCCAGGTCGCCCACCCTTTAAACCTGAATCACGGCTCAGACCAGACCAGTTCTTCTGACTGCTTATCAACTTAAACTTGACCTTTGGGGTTCCACTCAAGTTTTCTACTAAATTTCACCGATATTGGTTGTGTCAGTTACTCACAAGAACTTCTAACACCACACAGACAGACGAACAACTCTGCTATATATAAGATACATACAGATAGCATAGGAAGGACCTCGCGCTACGTTCAGAATTTACTTCGTTGGCTTCACGGGGATGGCGAGACAGCGTGAGCGTGCGCCATTTCTCAAGCAAGTCTACTGAGTACGGCGGATACCGTTCTTGAAATAGGCACGAAAGGGCTAGGGGAAAAATTGAAATTGCCGTAACACACGAACGGTTCATTCAAAGATGGAATTGAAATGGTTGTAGCAAGCATACGAACCGTTCATTCAAAG
>NW_013685213.1:0-1518 GCF_000517525.1 Limulus polyphemus | reverse complement strand
CTTTCGAAACGTCGTCCTCTACACTTGTGTTTCCATAACAGGCAGTTGCCGTCCATTCAACTAAGTGTCATCGTAATAATAGTTCATAGGAACATTTTAACAACTAAAATGTGTCAGTGATGTTTCACTCTCTTCATAGTTAGTATGTGATGTGTCCACCATGGGTATCGAAACCCGGTTTTTAGCGTTATATACTTTCAGACTTGCCACTGAGTCCGTGTGATATAGATTTAGGATTTGTTCTTATTTTTCAGCTTTTGTGAAAAAGAGATTTAAATTACCATTTTGTTGTCATTTTAACCACAAAGTCTGAGAATAATGCTAATAAAATGCGAGAAAATGTTTTTAATCATATTTCACCTTTATTCAAGTAATAACACATCATATGGTTTAACTTAAAGTTGCATATCAGTGAACACACTTATTTCATACGCTTTTTTTCTTTTTGCACAGAAAACTAGTTTCCTTTTAATTGTTTTTACTTCAGCTCTGGGACAACTTAAAGCAGCTGACTGTCTGGATGAACAACGTGGAATAATGTATACCTGGACAGAATTGTGTAAAAAAGTGAATATGTATAAACAGGTGAAGGTGATGTGTTCTCGTCAGAAATACTTGTGTGCGTCGCGTGCAAAGCAGATAACTACCTATTTCTCTCATATATGCGTCTCAATGGAAGAGCGAAGCAAGTGAAAGCCACTATAGGTAGTATTCGTGTGTCGTATGATCAGAACATACCATCTGTGTCAGTGCAAAATGTGGGTAATACCCAACTAAGTGTCTTCATGAAATATGGGTAATACCTAACCACGTGTCTTCATGAAATATGGGTAATACCTAACCACGTGTCTTCATGAAATATGGGTAATACCCAACCACGTGTCTTCATGAAATATGGGTAATACCTAACCACGCGTGTCCTTATGAAGTGTGGGTAATACCTAACCACGTGTGTCTTTATGAAGTGTGGGTAATACTTGTCCACGTATCTAGCCACATGTCGGCGTAAAGTATGAGAAATACTTAAACACACATCTGTAGTTTGTGTCGATGAGTAAGTACACTCATCTGTGTATGGAATACAAAAAATCCCGTAATGTATATGTATATTTTTGTAACCACCTTTTCTTAAGCGTGACTGTATCTTGTAACAAATAGAAATTTGGTGCAAGCAAGTTTTTCATGTTGAAAGGAATATAACACACATTTGAATGGAGTGTATATTTATTTTTTATTGTAAACAAACCACAATACAATTAAAACTGTAAACAACTTTTTACCATACTTCTCGAGTAGATGTCAAAAGAAAATGACGAACTAAACCGCTTGTTAACATTTACTTATCCATACATTAGGAAAACACAACACATAGCAAAGAAACAACATTCTTTTAGTTATTCCCCGTTTTGTTGTAAGCAAGTTATGTATATAAAACTTTTGAAATTATTCGAAAGACAAGCTTTTCAGAGGACTAAAACAGGCTAAAAAATTTTCCATCAATACTTTAAACATTGTGAA
>NW_013685212.1:2585-3165 GCF_000517525.1 Limulus polyphemus | reverse complement strand
GAGTTATGGAACGTTTTGCGTTTTGTACCAGTACGTCGTTCCATTTGGACGGATCATCTCCAAATTTTGTATGATCGTTCGTTGCATACTTGCGTATTTACATGGAAAATTATAGCCTTCTATTATCATTTTGGGGACTTTTGTGATCGTTTTATGTTACTCTTTTATTGGCTTTTCTGAAAGCGTATGTGTACTGCAGTGAAGCTTTTGGTTACTGATTTTTTTTTCGGTTTCCTTTTACTAGAGGGTCCTAAATTGTTGATTCTTCACCAAATTTGGTATGTAGGTACACTTCAACGTTGCGTAGTAATATGCAGAGTTTTACCTTCCTACTGTTTGTTTTAAAGGAGTTATGGAACGTTTTGCGTTTTGTACCAGTACGTCGTTCCATTTGGACGGATCATCTCCAAATTTTGTATGAACGTTCGTTGCATACTTGCGTATTTACATGCACAAAAGTCGCAAAAATGATAATAGAAGGCTAGAATTTTTTTTATTGTTTTTTCTGAAAGCGTATGTGTACTGCAGTGAAGTAAGAAAAAGCAAAAACAATCACCGATTTCTTGTTACCAGAGGGTCC
>NW_013685212.1:1373-1617 GCF_000517525.1 Limulus polyphemus | reverse complement strand
GGAGTTATGGAACGTTTTGCGTTTTGTACCAGTACGTCGTTCCATTTGGACGGACCATCTCCAAATTTTGTATGAACGTTCGTTGCATACTTGCCTATTTAAATGCAAAATTCTAGCCTTCTATTATCATTTTTGCAACTTTTGTGGTCGTTTTATGTTATTCTTTTATTGGCTTTTCTGAAACCATGTGTGTACTGATTCGGACCCTCTGGTAACAAGAAATCGAAAAATAAATTGATGATTC
>NW_013685212.1:0-694 GCF_000517525.1 Limulus polyphemus | reverse complement strand
CCAAATTTTGTATGAACGTTCGTTGCATACTTGCGTATTTACATGCAAAATTCTAGCCTTCTATTTTCATTTTTGCAACTTTTGTGGTCGTTTTATGTTATTCTTTTATTGGCTTTTCTGAAACCATGTGTGTACTGATTCTTTTTCGATTTCTTGTTACCAGAGGGTCCTAAATTGATGATTCTTCACCAAATTTGGTATGTAGGTACACCTTAACGTTGCTTAGTAATATTCAGAGTATTTCCTTCCTACTGTTTGTTTTAAAGGAGTTATGGAAGGTTTTGTGTTTTGTACAAGTACGTCATTCCATTTGGACGGATCATCTCCAAATTTTGTATGAACGTTCGTTGCATACTTGCGTATTTACATGCAAAATTCTAGCCTTCTATTTTCATTTTTGCAACTTTTGTGGTCGTTTTATGTTACTCTTTTATTGGTTTTTCTGAAAGCATATGTGTACTGCAGGGAAGCTTTTTGGTATAATAGAAGGGAAGCTTTTGGTTACTGATTGTTTTTCGATTTCTTGTTACCAGAGGGTCCTAAATTGATGATTCTTCACCAAATTTGGTATGCGTATTTTACTTTAACGTTGCGTAGTAATATGCAGTGATTTCCCTTCCTCCTGTTTGTTTTAAAGGAGTTATGGAAGGTTTTGCGTTTTGTACCAGTACGTCATTCCATTTGGACGGATCAT
>NW_013685211.1:0-1519 GCF_000517525.1 Limulus polyphemus | reverse complement strand
AATACACCACAACTAAATACAGAAAACATTACCACACCGTAGAAGTACTTACTGGATCTAATACACCACAACTAAATACAGAAAACATTACCACACCGTAGAAGTACTTACTGGATCTAATACACCACAACTAAATACAGAAAACATTACCACACCGTAGAAGTACTTACTGGATCTAATACACCACAACTAAATACAGAAAACACTACCACACCGTAGAAGTACTTACTGGATCTAATACACCACAACTAAATACAGAAAACATTACCACACCGTAGAAGTACTTACTGGATCCAATCTGACTTCGCTGTTACTCGAGGTTTTTGGATGTTTGGACTTTATCCAATCTGACTCGCTGTTACTCGAGGTTTTTGGATGTTTGGACTTTATCCAATCTGACTCGCTGTTACTCGAGGTTTTTGGATGTTTGGACTTTATCCAATCTGACTCGCTGTTACATAATCACGTGAAGAAGATTGTAACCGAAGAAGTCTTTGTATTTTGATTTTTGCGCGAAGCTACACGAGGGCCATCTACGCTACCCGTCCCTAATTTAGAAGTGATAGACTGGAGGGAATGCAACTAGTCAACATTACCCACCGCCAACTCTTGGGCTATATTTTACCAAAGAATAAGGGGATTGACCGTTACATTATAATACCTTCAAGAGTGAAAGGGCGAGCATGTTCAGATAACTGGATTCGAACTCGCGACTCGAGCATTCTAAGCACGTGTAAGTGAAATAGCCGTATCAAACTTGTTGTTAATTACGATATTTTGTTCTCAGTATGTAGAAGTTGTCTTGATATTAACGTCACATACAAAGGGACGATTTTCCTTGTTATAGTTTGAAACGCTAGTTCGTTGCAACTTTACGTCAGCCACGTGTCAAATAAGGATCTTTGTATTAACAGAGTTGTATATTTTAGCGCCCTCTGGCGAAAACTTTTATGGTTAAGAAAGTTGAGTAAGTAGTCTTAACAAACGATCGCGACTATTTGTTAAGACGAGGAGTAATAACTGGTGCTTCCCCCTCGCGTCTAGAGAGCCCCAAAACTTAAACTGTTTTCACCTTTCAGTGGAAGCTCTGGTTTCAGAACCTGTTCAAGTTTAGTTACTCGTGCATGAAGACTGCCGCCCGTAAAGTTGAGAACCTCAAACAATATTCGTAATAAATAATAAAAGCTGGTTATTTACTAAAACTTTACAAGTAGGGGTAGATTATACTGTTTGATTGCATTGTTACATAGCAGGGTTTCACCACCCACTGGTAACAACGTTGTATTGTCTACCCCACCCCCTGCTGGTATATAATAACGAATAACACGTTGTGGTGTTGCGTGATATTATACAACCGCTAGGTGGCATTAAAATATACACGTATCGTTAACTACCGAGAAAGTAGAGACAATATTGACGTGTTCTTTTTGTCTAACATTAGCTTTTGAAACCAACACTACCCAGTTTTTGTAACTGTTATAAAGTCCAAACATCCAAAAACCTCGAGTAACAGCGAGTC
>NW_013685210.1:0-1519 GCF_000517525.1 Limulus polyphemus | reverse complement strand
GTGATCCTGAGATCATTATGATCTTTAAACAGAAGATCATATCGGTCTTGAGATCATTATGATCTTTAAACAGAAGATCATCTCGGTCTTGAGATCATTATGATATTTAAACAGAAGATCATCTCGGTCTTGAGATCATTATGATATTTAAACAGAAGATCATATCGGTCTTGAGATCATTATGATCTTTAAACAGAAGGTCATCTAGGTCCTGAGATCATTATGATCTTTAAACAGAAGATCATCTCGGTCTTGAGATAATTATGATCTTTAAACAGAAGATCATCTCGGTCTTAAGATCATTATGATCTTTAAACAGAAGGTCATCTAGGTCCTGAGATCATTATGGTTTTTAAACAGAAGATCATCTCGATCTTCTCAATTTCTCCCTTCACAAACCATAATATGTGGTTGATAATATTTTACGTTAACCCTACTTTATGCTCTAAAATCATCTAAACGTTTTCCTTGTCCAAGCGGGAGAAACTTTATAAAATACTGTCGTTTTTTATTCCTCATCAGTAGCAATTCTAAAGAGCATTTTCTTCACGACTATTTCGGTAAACGTTTTATTAAAACTATTGTAATGTATAGGAGAAACTAATTCAGTAATTTACAGTAAGCATTGTAATTACGATTCTACTAATTACATATAAATATAATAGTTTACCAATAGTCTAACGTAATATAGCAAGATGTCAACGAGCTAACCCTTAACTCAGTTGGTAGAACACTCGTTTCTGGTTCTTTCAATACGTCAACGAGCTAACCCTTTAACTCAGTGGTAGAACACTCGTTTCTGGTTCTTTCAATACGTCAACGAGCTAACCCTTAACTCAGTTGGTAGAACACTCGTTTCTCGTTCTTTCAATACGTCAACGAGCTAACTCTTTAACTCAGTTGGTAGAACACTCGTTTCTGGTTCTTTCAATACGTCAACGAGCTAACCCTTTAACTCAGTTCGTAGAACACTCGTTTCTGGTTCTTTCAATGCGTCAACGAGCTAACCCTTTAACTCAGTTGGTAGAACACTCGTTTCTGGTTCTTTCAATGCGTCAACGAGCTAACCCTTTAACTCAGTTGGTAGAACACTCGTTTCTGGTTCTTTCAATACGTCAACGAGCTAACCCTTTAATTCAGTTGGTAGAACACTCGTTTCTGGTTCTTTCAATGCGTCAACGAAGCTAACCCTTTAATTCAGTTGGTAGAACACTCGTTTCTGGTTCTTTCAATGCGTCAACAAGCTAACCCTTTAATTCAGTTAGTAGAACACTCGTTTCTCGTTCTTTCAATACAACCGGTTATGTTTCATGCTATTTCACGTTAAATTAATTTAGATCATGGGGGTGGGAAGGGGGAGATGTATATTAAGTGGTTTAGTACTGTAATACTTTGCATGGGTGTTATGTAGTGTTTGTATACATCTTTTGTGTATTGGATTTTTTCTCATCTATGAATGAAATAAAAAAAACACAAACAATTGATCTCGGGTTCAAATCCAATTCGACGAGATATATCG
>NW_013685209.1:0-1519 GCF_000517525.1 Limulus polyphemus | reverse complement strand
ATAATTCACTGAACTTATTGATGACAGTAAAAATGTTACATTTTTAGTAATTCACTGAACTTATTGATGACAGTAAAAATGTTACATTTTTAGTAATTCACTGGACTTATTGATGACAGTAAAAAAACGTTACATTTTTGGTAATTCATTGAACTTATTGATGATAGTAAAAAATGTTACATTTTTAGTAATTCACTAAACTTATTGATGACAGTAAAAATGTTACATTTTTAGTAATTCACTGAACTTATTGATGACAGTAAAAAATGTTACATTTTTAGTAATTCACTGAATTTTTGATGACAGTAAAAAATAACTCATGAAAATAGTTTACAGTATCAAATAATTTGAACTCTAACTCGTATTGTTTTTGAGAAATATTTTCAATCCATGTACAATTCACATAACCAATACTTGTGCCCTGCCCACCACGGGTATCGAAATCCGGATTACAACGTTGTAAGTCCGCAGACATACCGCTGTGTCACTGGGCAACAATCAATGAAAAGAAGTACAAATTAATTCCTAATGTTTAAAACAAACAAAAATAAAGAAATACAATGTAAATCGAATAATATGTAACTAATACATGAATAATTTTCCATAAACACCTTATTTGAAAGCACCTTATTTTAGGCGCTTCTTAGGTATCTATGTTTATTCCATATATGTCTGCTAAGTCTATAATAAATTTAAAATATATATTCTGTTCAGAACCTTTGGTAGTAACACGTAATTTTGAGCATCTCGTGTAACCTTTTCTTATACCTGTTTTTTTGGTTCATTATTCCAAACTTTTGTTACTTGTGAGCAAATTTCTTCAGTACTAATAAAATAAACTTGCCTATAACGTTAATGGGGGAGGAAATGATATAAATAGACATTTCCTGAAATGTCTTGTGTTTTAATAACCATTTTATTGTCGGTTCCCTTGGAAGGAGGTTATCTTGTTTCAAACAAATGAAGCACTGGAAAGATTAGCCCAGTGGGGAGAAACTATAGTGATTAACTGTACATTAATTAAAACGAGATTAACGGGCTAAATCCTTAGTGGGATTGAATTTATTCGACGAGTTCTAAATAAAGCAAGGATTAACAAAGAATTGTATTTAGATATTAAGACTTCAAAAACTGAATTTAATTTCCCAAAATACTCTGTATCAGCTCCGCAAGAAGAATTTACCGTTCTATAGTTACATTAGTTTATTTCTGAAGTGAATTCACGTTTGTTTTTGTTTAGCTCAGAGCCACATTGGGCTATCTTCTGTGTTCACCATGGGAAATCCAACCCCGTATAGTCTGGCTTGTAAGTCCGTAAAGGATTTATACATTAATTTGAATAATCATCAAGCGATTTGCAGTATTATTAAGTAATAGATAGTATAGGTAGTTTATCATTATGTGTAAACTAATTAATGATATAATTTATATTTACACTAAACCAAATGACATTAGTTTTGTGGTAAAAAGAGTGTATAATTAGCTAAGTAAAGAAGTTACTTCTTTAATTATTACTTCA
>NW_013685208.1:0-1520 GCF_000517525.1 Limulus polyphemus | reverse complement strand
TTAACGAAATTTGTTTTATTCTGTTTCTATTCTCATTTTTCATATTCTCTTTATATTTCTATTATCATGTTTTGCGCCATTTTTGCTGTATGTAATTACAGACAAGCACACAAACAAACAATCTCAGAGTTTAAGTAGTATATAGATTATTTTGAACAAATCTCGTTTTGAAAAAAAAACATTATAAATAATGTTGGGTATGGTTGACTGGAAACATTGTATGCTTTTGCTCCATTATTTCATATTTTTTAGCCATTTAGGTTTGTATTCTATAAATTATAACCTTCACGATAAATAACGTCAGAAATAGTTACAATTAAAGCCTTCTTTTAGGGTCGCATTACATAGAAACTTTTATTACTTCTCCAAACCTAAAAAGGAATTCATAATGTGTGTAAAATGGTACCAGAAAGAACAAATAAACATAGAAATTACATAGAACACTCCTGATAAACACACACTTTATTCCTGTCCATAGAACACTTCTGATAAACACACGCTTTATTACTGTCCATCAAACACTCCTGATAAACACACCACTTTATTCTTGTCTATAGAACACTCCTGATAAACACACGCTTTATTCCTGTCCATCGAACACTCCTGATAAACACACACTTTATTCTTGTCTATAGAATACTGCTAATAAACACACAAACTTTATTCTTGTCTATAGAACACTCCTGATAAACACAAACTTTATTACTGTCCATTTGTATGAAGTTCTTAATTTGTTTAAGAATGTTAATTATCCTCATTTGAAAGCACGTACATCACTTGTAAATATTTTATTATCAGTAACTTCTGATAATAAGAGTAAACTGATGAATCAGTTCATTATAATCATTAATATTTGTTTTACACCATTGAATATTCCTAGAAAGATATATTTAATTAGATATATCTAATAATATTTAGTTTTGATCTATTAAAATGTAAATAATACTCATTTATATTCCACGAATGTTACCAGAAACTTATGATGGCGATTATTAAATCGTCTTTGTATTTAGATATTTCACATCCTCCCATGTCAGTTACTTATTGAATACAGAAACGTAATTTTACTGGTTCTGTTAACTGCACCATATTTCTTTTTAAGAGATTTACCAAACACTACATATATCCTCGTTTCTTTTAAACATTCTCAGTTTTCAATATCTTTATCAAAGGTATATCGTGGTTTCCTTTATAAAATCCTCAGTTTTACATATCTTTACCTCATGCAACAATGACTAGATATGTCATGGTTTCCTTTGTAAAAAATCTAAATTTTTGCACATATTTACCTCAAGCAACAATGGGTAGATATGTCTTATTTCATTTTTAAAATCCATAGTTTTTCATATATTTACCTCAGGCAACAATGGCTAGATATATCGTGATTTCTTTTTTATATTCTCAGTTTTTTCATATCTTTACCTCAGGCAACAATGGCTAGATTATCGTGATTTCTTTTTTATATTTTCAGTTTTTCATATCCTTACCTCAGGCAACAATGGCTAGATATGTCTTATTTC
>NW_013685207.1:0-1520 GCF_000517525.1 Limulus polyphemus | reverse complement strand
GTGCCTACTGTTCGCTTGACTCAATTATCTATCTCTTCAATCAAATCAATCTGTCTATATCTCTTCCCTCGCGCTGGTTTTTCTCGCGAGCCTTATATACTAAAAAAGAGGGCGCCTCGAACAAACTCGGGCCAATAATTCATGACCCTTCGAGAAACTCCAGCACGGATGCTCCCAGCGTCACGTGACTTCCGCTATCGTAACAATATCATCGTTTCCCATATTAAAGTACTTGTTTTCTCCAACTGCCTGTCGTGACGTATCCTTATACCTGCCGATCACTGACTGCAGGTTATCAGTTTGAGATGCCTGGTGGTTGGAACCGTCGACTAGCAATTTGCTAGTTCCGAGTTCGAATCCATTCACTCAACATCCTGGCACTTTCAACCGTGGTGGGCATTATAATGTAACGATCAATCCACATTTGGTTGATTAAAGAGTAGCCTAAGAGTTGGTGGTGAGTGGTGTTGACTAGCTGTCTTCCCTCTCTTCTATCTGTGGGTAGTATTAACTAGCTGTCTTCCCTCTCTTCTATCTGTGGGTAGTGTTGACTAGCTGTCTTCCCTCTATTCTATCTGTGGGTAGTGTTGACTAGCTGTCTTCCCTCTATTCTATCTGTGGGTAGTGTTGACAAGCTGTCTTCCATCTCTTCTATCTGTGGGTAGTACTGACTAGCTGTCTTCCTTCTATTCTATCTGTGGGTAGTATTGACTAGCTGTCTTCCCTCTCTTCTATCTGTGGGTAGTATTGACTAGCTGTCTTCCCTCTATTCTATCTGTGGGTAGTGTTGACTGGCTGTCTTCCCTCTATTCTATCTGTGGGTAGTGTTGACAAGCTGTCTTCTTTCTATTCTATCTGTGAGTAGTATTGACTAGCTGTCTTTCCTCTATTCTATCTGTGGGTAGTGTTGATTAGCTGTCTTCCCTCTATTCTATCTGTGGGTAGTATTGACTAGCTGTCTTCCCTCTATTCTGTCTGTGGGTAGTGGACAGCGAGTCAACACTACCCACAGATAGAAGAGAGGAAAGACAGCTAGTCAACACTACTCACAGATAGAATAGAAAGAAGACAGCTAGTCAACACTACCCACAGATAGAATAGAGGGAAGACAGCTAGTCAACACTACCCACAGATAGAATAGAGGGAAGACAGCTAGTCAACACTACCCACAGATAGAATAGAGGGAAGACAGCTAATCAAAGGGAAGACAGCTAGTCAATACTACCCACAGATAGAATAGAAAGAAGACAGCTAGTCAACACTACCCACAGATAGAAAAGAGGGAACTCTTCTATCTCTAGGTAGTATTGACTAGCTGTCTTCCCTCTATTCTATCTGTGAGTTGTGTTGACTGGCTGTCTTCCCTCTATTCTATATGTGGGTAGTGTTGACAAGCTGTCTTCTTTCTATTCTATCTGTGGGTAGTGTTGACTAGCTGTCCTCCCTCTATTCTATCTGTGGGTAGTGTTGACTAGCTGTCTTCCCTCTATTCTGTCTGTGGGTAGTGTTGATTAGCTGTC
>NW_013685206.1:0-1521 GCF_000517525.1 Limulus polyphemus | reverse complement strand
ACAGGAGTCCAGCATTAGATGGGGTTAAACACTGTGAATACTGGTTATATTTGTATACAGGAGTCCAGCATTAGATGGGGTTAAACACTGTCAATACTGGTTATATTTGTATACAGGAGTCCAGCATTAGATGGGGTTAAACACTGTCAATACTGGTTACATTTGTATACAGGAGTCCAGCATTAGATGGGGTTAAACACTGTCAATACTGGTTACATTTGTATACAGGAGTCCAGCATTAGATGGGGTTAAACACTGTGAATACTGGTTATATTTGTATACAGAATTAATTACTATAGAATACTGGATACGAGTTAAATCGTAGAACAGTTTTTTTATTACCCGATTACTTCGTAGATAATTTGTGAAATACTTTAAGGTTATGGATACCGTCAAGATTGATTGTAATATATTTATTTGTGACTAGGTAAGGATTAAAATGTAGAATATTGAATTTGTTTATTATTAATTTATATATTAATTTCGTAAATGTAAGGATAATGTACAAGCTGAATATCAAAAATACGGGGTTCGATTCCCCGCGGTGGAGAGAACAGATAGCCCAATGTAGAATTGTCCTAAAAACAAACGAGCTGTGAAGGTTAAACAAAAAATTAATTTGTTGAGAACTATTTATTACGGCGGTAGGATACTTTGTCAGTTAGAAGTAGCTTTACAATGTAAGGATACATGATAAATTATGACCATAAAAGGGAAGAAATACGACATTGATTTCGTGGTTGAAAAGGTGTATCATAGATAACCGTTGAATGAACTGCTATTAATTCACATCAAAATATGATTATAGGCTTAACTTTATTTTGTGGCAAGACGTGATCGAGCTACATTAATGAAGTTGTGTAATAAAGTCAGCAAGCGGTAACTGCACTTGGAAACTTTAAAGAACCGAAGCTTCTTGTATAACAGTTGAAAAATTACGACATTAAGTTCATAGATTGAAGGTCGGAAAATTTGTAATCATAAATCTAGACGAAAGATATTTCTGGCTTTAACTTAAGCACTCGGTGGTTCAGTGGGATTCTGTTTCTATTTTTGTTGAAGTTCACACAAAGCTACCCCGGGGATCTCTGCACCAGCCGTTCCTAGTTTTGAAGTGATAGACTATTTCACACAAAGCTACCCCGGGGATCACACTTTAGATTTCGGTACTTAGATAAACTAACGATACTTACAACTTTACTCACAGGTTTATTGTATTGAAGAGACGGTTCACACTTTAGATTTCGGTACTTATACAAACTAATGATACTTACAACTTTACTCACAGGTTTATTGTATTGAAGAGACGGTTCACACTTTAGATTTCGGTACTTAGATAAACTAATTTCCTTATGTTTATTAAACTATTAAAACAGGGTAGAAAGAAATATCCCCTGCTGGAACAGCGGTAAGTCTACGTACTTATAATGATGAAAAAAATCTTTGGTTAAATTACTTGTAGTGGACACAGCAGATAGCTTAATGTGGCTTTGCTGTAAAAATAAAATACAAGTAAGTAGG
>NW_013685205.1:1766-2478 GCF_000517525.1 Limulus polyphemus | reverse complement strand
TGGGTTATCGTTACTAATTGTTAGTAAGTACACAATGAAATAATGAACAATTAGTAACGATAACCAGCAAGTACACAATGAAATAATGAACAATTAGTAACGATAACAGCAATTATTTCATTGTGTATGAACAATTAGTAACGATAACCAGCAAGTACACAATGAAATAATGAACAGTTAGTAACGATCACCAGCAAGTACACAATGAAATAATGAACAATTAGTAACGATAACCAGCAAGTACACAATGAAATAATGAACAATTAGTAACGATAACCAGCAAGTACACAATGAAATAATGAACAGTTAGTAACGATCACCAGCAAGTAAACAATGAACAATTAGTAACGATAACCAGCAAGTACACAATGAAATAATGAACAATTAGTAACAATAACCAGCAAGTACACAATGAAATAATGAATAATTAGTAACGATAACCAGCAAGTACACAATAAAATAATGAACAATTAGTAACGATAACCAGCAAGTACGCAATGAAATAATGAACAATTAGTAACGATAACCAGCAAGTAAACAATGAAATAATGAACAATTAGTAACGATAACCAGCAAGTACACAATGAAATAATGAACAATTAGTAACGATAACCAGCAAGTACACAATAAAATAATGAACAATTAGTAACGATAACCAGCAAGTACGCAATGAAATAATGAACAATTAGTAACGATAACCAGCAAGTAAACA
>NW_013685205.1:0-809 GCF_000517525.1 Limulus polyphemus | reverse complement strand
GAAATAATGAACAATTAGTAACGATAACCAGCAAGTACGCAATGAAATAATGAACAATTAGTAACGATAACCAGCAAGTACACAATGAAATAATGAACAATTAGTAACGATAACAAGTAAGTACACAATGAAATAATGAACAATTAGTAACAATAACCAGCAAGTACACAATGAAATAATGGTTATCGTTACTAATTGTTATTGTGTACTTGCTGAAATAATGAACAGTTAGTAACGATAACCAGCAAGTACACAATGAAATAATGAACAGTTAGTAACGATAACCAGCAAGTACACAATGAAATAATGAACAATTAGTAACGATCACCAGCAAGTACACAATGAAATAATGAACAATTAGTAACGATAACAAGTAAGTACACAATGAAATAATGAACAATTAGTAACGATAACCAGCAAGTACACAATCAAATAATGAACAGTTAGTAACGATAACCAGCAAGTACACAATGAAATAATGAACAATTAGTAACGATAACCAGCAAGTACACAATGAAATAATGAACAATTAGTAACGATAACCAGCAAGTACACAATGAAATAATGAACAATTAGTAACGATAACCAGCAAGTACACAATCAAATAATGAACAATTAGTAACGATAACCAGTAAGTACACAATGAAATAATGAACAATTAGTAACGATAACCAGCAAATACACAATGAAATAATGAACAGTTAGTAACGATAATCAGCAAGTACACAATGAAATAATGAACAGTTAGTAACGATAATCAGCAAGTACACAATGAAATAATGAACAGTTAGTAACGATAACCAGCAAGT
>NW_013685204.1:0-1521 GCF_000517525.1 Limulus polyphemus | reverse complement strand
TGCCCACCACGGGTATCGAAACCCGGATTCCAGAGTTGTAAGTCCGCAGACATACCGCTGTGCCATTGGGGGGGGGCGAATGTTTTATTTTGGATTTCTGTTGTTGTTACAGTTTCATAAATTTGTTTTTGTTTGACCCTGGTTGAACTCGATGTCATTGGTGGTTATTTTAACTTTTTACCTGGTTGTTTAACTCTTTTAAAATAGAAATGAAGACTTAGTGATTCCTAATTGTTTCATAGAAACCTTAAGAAAACTAAATAAAAAAAAAAGGAATAAGGATATTGTAGTAACTAAATCTGACAAAAGAAATCAAATTTTCAGCTTGGATAAATCTACCTACAAAGCAAAACTGAAGGTCTTTACTAAAGGAGGAACACACTTATGAAAAATATCTTATTTTAACAAATATCTCCGAAAAATTCTAGCTGGTTATCCTTTAAGACTTTAAACGGATTAATTCTTCTCCGCTTTATTTGTAAGGGTTGCCCAAAACGTATAAAGATGGCTGCCCTCTCATGCCTATAATTTCCAGTGTAGAATCAGTAACGTATTTGTTATCCAAATGGATAGCAACGTGCCCTCTAGTGGCAGACAAGTTCTGCCAGTCAAGTAGGGCCTAAACTACTCTAGGAATGTTTTCATTATCACATATTCTGAATAATATAGATTTTTGCTAATAAAATAAATCACTAAATGATTATTTTTTAACGTACCAATCCATGAAACAATGGACAGTCTAAGTTACTTGAACTCAACATCCAGCTTTCCGTCCGTATTGTTTATCCCCCTAGCGAAGTATTGAATATAATGTATTCACGTGAATATGTCTATGACCCATATGGTAGTCAATTTTTTGATATTACCGCTATGGTAATCTACTTTTCTCTCTATGACCCCTATGATAATCTACTTTTCTATATTACCCCTATGATAATCTACTTTTCTCTATGACCCCTATGATAATCTACTTTTCTCTTTTAACCCTATGGTACTCTACTTTTCTCTATAAACTCTATGGTACTCAATTTTTCTATATTACCCCTATGATAATCTACTTTTCTCTATGACCCCTATGGTAATATACTTTTCTCTATGACCCCTATGGTAATATACTTTTCTCTATGACCCCTATGGTAATATACTTTTCTCTATGACCTCTATCTTACCTTTGTAAGTTCGTATACTTACTACTGTCCTGCCGGGGAACCAAACAAGATTTTAATAACGAGTTACTAATACACTGTGTTATATAGAAGTTATTTATATAAGTTACTGCCACATATGAAGTTTGTCTAACAAGTTACTATCAGACTGTGTTACATAGAAGTTATTTATATAAGTTACTGTCACATATGAAGTTTGTCTAACAAGTTACTATCAGACTGTGTTACATACAACATTTGTCTAATAGATTACTATCAGACTGTGTTACATACAACATTTGTCTAACAAGTTACTATCAGACTGTGTTACATACAACATTTGTCTAACAAGTTACTATCAGACTGTGTTACATAC
>NW_013685203.1:1501-2268 GCF_000517525.1 Limulus polyphemus | reverse complement strand
GTCGACGACGCTTTTTCCTCAATCTAGAACTCATCAGGCTGGCTGGGGTACAACAAACACAGCAGTGATCGGAGCATCACTTATATAAGACATTTGTAACAACATAAATTATTGAATGTTAATGGTGTGTTAATGTTGGACTGTAATGGTGTGTTAATGTTGGACTGTAATGGTGTGTTAATGTTGAACTATAATGGTGTGTTAATGTTGAGCTTTAATGGTGTGTTAATGTTGAACTGTAATGGTGTGTTAATGTTGGACTGTAATGGTGTGTTAATGTTGAGCTGAAATGATGTGTTAATGTTGAACTGTAATGGTGTGTTAATGTTGAAATGTAAACATGTGTTAATGTTGAACTGTAATGATGTGTTAATGTTAAAGTGTAATGGTGTGTTAATTTTCAACTGTAATGGTGTGTTAATGTTGAACTGTAATGATGTTTTAATGTTGAGCTGAAATGATGTGTTAATGTTGAACTGTAATGGTGTGTTAATGCTGAGCTTTAATGGTGTGTTACTGTTGAACTGTAATGGTGTGTTAATTTTCAACTGTAATGGTGTATTAATGTTGAACTGTAATGATGTTTTAATGTTGAGCTGAAATGATGTGTTAATGTTGAACTGTAATGGTGTGTTAATGTTGAACTGTAATGGTGTGTTAATGTTGAACTGTAATCGTGTGTTAATGTTGAACTGTAATGATGTTTAATGTTGAACTGTAATCGTGTGTTAATGTTGAACTGTAATGATGTTTTAATGTTGAACTGT
>NW_013685203.1:0-754 GCF_000517525.1 Limulus polyphemus | reverse complement strand
AATGATGTGTTACTGTTGAGCTGAAATGGTGTGTTAATGTTGAACTGTAATGGTGTGTTAATGTTGAACTGTAATGGTGTGTCAATGTTGAACTGTAATGGTGTGTTAATGTTGAACTGTAATGGTGTGTTAATGCTGAACTGAAATGATGTGTTAATGTTAAACTGTAATGATGTGTTACTGTTGAGCTGAAATGGTGTGTTAATGTTGAACTGTAATGGTGTGTTAATGTTGAACTGTAATGGTGTATTAATGTTGAACTGTAATCGTGTGTTAATGTTGAACTGTAATCGTGTGTTAATGTTGAACTGTAATGTGTGTTAATGTTGAACTGTAATGGTGTGTTAATGTTGAACTGTAATGGTGTGTTAATGTTAAACTGTAATGGTGTATTAATGTTGAACTGTAATGGTGTGTTAATGTTGAACTATAATGGTGTGTTAATGTTGAACTGTAATTATGTGTTAATGTTGAACTGTAATGATGTGTTAATGTTGAACTGTAATGGTGTGTTAATTTTCAACTGTAATGATGTGTTAATGTTGAACTGTAATGATGTGTTAATGTTGAACTGTAATGATGTGTTAATGTTAAACTGTAATGGTGTATTAATGTTGAACTGTAGTGATGTGTTAATGTTGAACTATAATGGTGTGTTAATGTTGAACTGTAATGGTGTGTTAATGTTGAACTGTAATGGTGTGTTTATGTTGAACTGTAATGGTGTGTTAATGTTGAACTGTAATGGTGTGTT
>NW_013685202.1:0-1521 GCF_000517525.1 Limulus polyphemus | reverse complement strand
GTAACGTTAGTCACACTGTACAGACCAGATTAATTCACTAACAATATTCACACTGTACAGACCAGATTAATTCAGTAACGTAAGTCACACAGTACAGACTAGATTAATTCAGTAATGTTAGTCACACTGTATAGACCAGATTAATTCAGTAACATTAGTCACACAGTACAGACCAGATTAATTCAGCAACGTAAGTCACACAGTACAGACCAGATTAATTCAGTAATGTTAGTCACACTGTACAGACCAGATTAATTCAGTAATGTTAGTCATGCTGTACTTAGTAGACACATTGTTTTTTAATATTAAACTATTCATGCATTAAATGACAGCAAAAACATTCTCAAACTTCAATCACTCAACAATCAAACAGAAGAAGAATTAATTCATGAAGTAATAAAACGATGTTAGTATTCTTATCATATATTTTATTAAACTTTACACTGTAATAAACAAACTCAATAAGCATGAGAACCAAGCTAATCTTTACTAAACAATTTACATCATCACAATTATTAAAGTAATTTCCAACACAAAACTTCACAAAGTATTTAGATCTCGAACTTATGCTCAGTTTTAAAGTGTGTATTTCAGCCTAAGACTTCAATCATACAAGTTACAAAATTTAGTAAAATACACCAGTAAGAAAAGTGTAACCTAATTATATATATATATATAGATAGATAGATACACATTTACCATTAGTGAACATTTCACCTTATTATTATATATAGATACACTTAACGAAGGTTCAAGTGTTTGTTTATTGTATAAATATATACTTACCATCCAAAAAAAGTAACTATTGTTATATATATATATTTAATAATGGAAAACATATTAACTTAATATATGTATACATATAAACAGACACACACATATATATATACTTTCCAATGGAAAATATATCACTTATCACATATAAACATTTACTATTAGTTAACATGTTATATGTCCATTCATAATAATTTGGCAGTTACACTTTTGATATGTTTGTGTTCCAACACGTTATTTTTAACAAATTTGTTTCATCTTTATAAGCCTGCAGATAAACAAGGTATAAGGGATGGGTCTCGGTAAAGATAACTTGGCTCTAAGTCCAGTAAACAACAAAGAACTGAGAAAAGAAATAGTGTGTAATGCTTTCTGCCAAAAAATCGGCCATTTACACACAAACAGGCTTGACTTCACCATCAATCACATGCACTACCTCCAATAATATATACATAGTATTCATAATGAGGAAAAAAAAAGACATATCATACATGAAAATGAATGTGTTATGTAAAATTATATTAATATACAGACAATAAATATGTTGCCAGGAATGCTGACTAACTAAGTGACATCATATATACTCTGTCATTCCTAGTAATGTGACATCTAATATTCATACTCTTTCAAGATTAATCAGCAAACATTCCTGAATTTGGAAAATATAATATCTGTCCACTGACACTCACATGGTTTCTGATCACATGGCAGGGGGAAGCAGTAGCTCTAATGACACTGACGACTCAA
>NW_013685201.1:0-1521 GCF_000517525.1 Limulus polyphemus | reverse complement strand
AGTGTAACAGAGAATTATGAAAGGAAACATGGCAGTGTAACAGATAATTATTAAAGGAAACATGGCAGTGTAACAGATAATTATTAAAGGAAACATGGCAGTGTAACAGATAATTATTAAAGGAAACATGGCAGTGTAACAGAGAATTATTAAAGGAAACATGGCAGTGTAACAGAGAATTATTAAAGGAAACATGGCAGTGTAACAGAGAATTATTAAAGGAAACATAGCAGTGTAACAGAGAATTATTGAAGGAAACATAGCAGTGTAACAGAGAATTATTAAAGGAAACATAGCAGTGTAACAGAAATTATTAAAGGAAACATAGCAGTGTAACAGATAATTATTAAAGGAAACATAGCAGTGTAACAGAATTATTAAATGTTAATTTCCGATGAAAGCAAGCGTAGATCAAACCTGTAAATAAAAATCAACTCGATAATAAATATAATTAATCTACTACTATCACTTTTCAAGATTTCTCTCAAATCTACCGATTTTGTGCCGATAGACTAAATATATGCAGCCCTGTCAACAGTGTTCACCAACAGCTCATGGGCTACTTTGTTTTTTGTAACATGATTCATGAAACCTCGAGGTAAATTGGTAAAAAGAATGACTTTCGAGAATATTTGCAGAAATACTTTTATAGACTTTAAGTATCTGAACACAAAGTCTGTTTACATACTATCAAAATCAGTGCTTGCTGCGATACGTGTCAAACATAACATTTATGACAGACGCACGCAACGTTTCACATAATTATCTGACACACATTGAACATCTACAGATTTAAAAAATAAACGGCGACAAATCTAGAATATCCCTAATGTAAACTCCCAATAAGTGAGCAACTTACCACGTGCTCCAACTACAACTTGTTATTGAAAAATAAAAGCCAGTTTAAGCCTGGTATAACCTACCTAAATGTAACATGGGTATATTTTTTATTATAGCGGATGTAATTACTTTTTATTTGCATTCGTAATTTATACTTTGATTATAAAGATTATTAGGACTAACCTAAGTATCCTACGCTGTCCGACCATCGTGAGATATTATTGGGTTTACGGCCGAAAATGTCGTCACCAGATATGAAACGATGTATTCTAATCTTTATACGTAGAAACGTAAGAAGAGTATATTTAGTTAGCTATACTAATAGCCACCATAATTTTTAGTTTCCATCCAAGTATATAGTTTACTCTGATCGGAAGGTATTGTTACTATTCCCTGTCCTTATTCTGTATTCTTAGATGTCGTAGACACAACAAATAATTATTAAAGAGCTAAATCAGAATAATATTTCCATAAACCAAAAACATGGAAAAGAAAATGCTGGGGGAAAAAAATCTTATCTTATTACATACTTCTTTGGCTCAGTGGTAAGTATAAGGGCTTATAACGCTAAAAATCGGGTTTCGATACTAGCAGTGGCACCAACGCAGACAACCCTTTGTAAAGTTTTGCAAAAATATACAATCTACATCGTAGAATTTCAAACTGAAACTTGACTCAGAG
>NW_013685200.1:0-1522 GCF_000517525.1 Limulus polyphemus | reverse complement strand
TGTTTTCACATCCGCTACATTCTGGAAGACCTTATTGTTAGCTGTTTCCACATCCGCTACATTCTGGAAGACCTTATTGTTAGCTGTTTCCACATCCGCTACATTCTGGAAGACCTTATTGTTAGCTGTTTCGACATCCGCTACATTCTGAAAGAACCTTATTGTTAGCTTTTTTTATACCGTAATTAGAACCACAACAAGTTATTATTTATGGAGAAACAACAATACAAAATCGGGGAGAATTGAAATAGTTATTCTATTAATTTGATGCTTTTACCCAACTTTTATCCTTATTATTTCAATGAATAACCTGCAAAAAAAGCGATTTTTTTTTCATTTTTCTTAAGGCTTTCTAATCGAGAAAAGATTGATCACAGGAAACTGATACGTAAAGAAAGCCTCGAACCAGACGGAGGTTGAACAGTTTTCGATATAGTGATGGTTGACGTAAACCAGTGCTTAGAAATGTTTTGAGTTCCTCATTTATTTGTTTTTATAATCTTTTTAAAAGTTGATGTTTTAGCTCGAGTTTTTAAATAACTTCGAGAATAAACAACTGAATTACAATGAATACAAATCTTCGTTTAGTTTTAAAAAGTTGGAAATGTTAATTTTCAATTCTTAAGATTGAGCGTAACATATAAATATATATATATATATATATGTATGTGTTAGAAAAAAAAAACACGAAGGCTCCAAAAATAGATTGAAGAAAAAAAAAATACGAAACCGAATAACCTGAAAAATATCCCAACTTCTTCCTGATGAAGAAAGTTTCATCTTCAGCAACTACTCGAGTTACTTTTATCTGTAAACGTTTCGTTAATTTATAACCAAAATTCTTTGTTTCGTTAAGACTTGTTTTATAATTAGTTGATGTTTTATATAGAGGTCACCGGAATAGCAGGATTGAAAGCCAATCTGCCCTGCAATATTACACCATCAATGGAAGACGATTCTCCCTCCCTCGTGCTATGGTACAAAAATCAATCTCCTACTCCGATTTATACAATTGATGCCAGAAGAATTCCCTTCCACCAGGCCCAACATTCTTCCGTGGCCAGTTTCGCGAGCAGATCACAGATGGTAATGGACAGGAATCCACCGGGTTCTCTGGAGCTAGATCCCGTGCTAGCAGCGGATCAAGGTGTTTATCGCTGCAGGGTGGACTTCAGAAGAGAAAGGACACGTTATACCGACAGCTTACTGAAGGTCATTGGTCAGTGGTCAGTGGTTTATATTTCACCATATTTTAATTATCTCAATTATTTGAAACACACAAAGGAAATAACATTAAAAACTTGGATGAAATTAAGATTTCTGAGGTTTAAACACGTGCTGCTTATACAATAACACGTGCTGCTTATACAATGTCTTATCTCTGGTAATTAGTGCTAACAACGTTGTGTATGATAAGTATTGTTGAAATGTTTATATTTCCTACTTCTACACACTATACAATAATGATAAGTATTGTTGAAATGTTTATATTTCCTACTTCTACACACTATACAATAATGAT
>NW_013685199.1:0-1522 GCF_000517525.1 Limulus polyphemus | reverse complement strand
GATGCACACTGTCGAATGACAAGAAGTGATTTCTACAGAGGCATACTGTCAGTTTCATATTACAAGATTTATTCTGTCAGAATGTTTTCTTAGTGACAAGTGAATAATCTTAGGTCAGTTTAAAACGACAAATGTGTATCACTTAAAATGTTAAACTGTTGCTATATTCTGCATCAATGAACTCGAAGACCAGGTCTACTAATGGGTGATAAGTAAAATTTGATAATCGTTTAATCATCAAGCTCATTAATTAGTTACATTCAACTAATCAGTTATTCTCACACGAGACTTGGATAGTTGGAAACATTAACTTCGATTAGCTGGTTATTTTCAAGGGTCGTGAAACTAGTCAGTCTAACTACCTTGAATTTGTTGAAAATAATAATAATAAATCATAATGACAATATTTTAATTACTTGATTAGTTATAACTGGAAACACTAACTTAGATTATTTTGTGACATTAATCGACTTAATAATAATTTCAGTTAATCACGTATTTTATGTGACACTAACCAGATATTCTACTGCAACGTGAAATTATTTTTGTTAAAATGAAATAAACAGAGTACTGCAGTTTTTTTCAGTTTCACGTTACATTGTTATTAGCAGTTTTACAAAAGAGTTAACTACATATTCTTTAGTTTGTTAAGGTTTAATTTTTGAGTATCATCTGTTTAGATGATTAAGGACCCTTGCACCAAACTACAAAGAGTTCCTACAAGTAAGGTAGTGTTATCACATCTGTCTGCTTGCAGCATTGAAAGCCTTCTAAAGGAGCATGGAAGAGATAAAAAGATAACATCAGTGCTGAACTCTCACTCGGATCTTGTCTCTGGTGTTTATGAAGGTCAGTCTGTTAATCGTTTCTTTTTTGGGAATAAAACTATTAACTTTGAACTTTGTACCTAGATACTTGCTCCCAAAAGTTTTTCTTTAAGTGATTATTGAATTATGTATCACAAAACTGACAAGATGTAACTCTTACAATATAATGTTGGTACAAACATATTTTTTATGAGATTTATAGAACAGATATAATCATCTGCATGCTTGTTTTCAAGTTACTTTAGTTGTTAAACAAGTGATGTTTTATACTGAAATGCTGGTGGTCCAGTGTGCTGTTTGTTTAGTGAAGTGTGTTTAGTACAGGCTAGTATGCTGATTGTTTTGTCCAATGTGGTATAATATATTTAATATGATGTTTGAGTAATCCAGTGTACTGTGTGGTTCAGTATGGTGTTTGGGTAATCCAGTATACTATGTGGTTCAGTATGGTGTTTGGGTAATCCAGTTTACTGTGTGGTCCAGTATGGTGTTTGGGTAATCCAGTATACTGTGTACTTCAGTATGGTGTTTGGGTAATCCAGTATACTGTGTATTTCAGTATGGTGTTTGGGTAATACAGTATACTGTGTGGTTCAGTATGGTGTTTGAGTAATCCAGTATACTGTGTTGTTCAGTATGGTGTTTGAGTAATCCAGTATACTGTGTGGTTCAGTATGGTGTTTTAGTAATCCAGT
>NW_013685198.1:0-1522 GCF_000517525.1 Limulus polyphemus | reverse complement strand
AATAGTGAATTTTGTTTTTACTGCTTCAGAATTATGAGTTTTTAAAGCTTTTTGACATTTCTTACAGCTACTTCCTTTCATTGTTAATGTTTAGTGGAAAGCCTAATTATATTATAAATCCTTGAGTCAAAAGAAAGAATAACAACTATTTTCTGATACACGACACACAGGCTGTTTTGGAACACACAGCAACCAAACATAATTAATTGCAGAATCTACATCATATATAGAATAGACTAATAAATGTAGTTAATTTATCCTGTACTGAACTAGGCTTAATTTTGTGACTACTTTGTTCTCAAATACAAAAATGAATCAAAATTAAATTACAAAAACAAAAATCTTCAAACTTTTATAACAGTTTATAAAGCTAAGATTTTGATTTTTTTTTCATTAACAGTTCCTTAAAATTTAGCACAACAAACTGATAGCTCTAGCAGAGAATATTACTTGTAAGCTTTGTTCACCCTGTACTAATGTATCACTTCACACTAAATTTTGTTGTTAGTTAATATTATTTGAAGCTTTTATTACACACCTCTCATGAAAAGTTTGTATAATTGCAGTGTTGAAAATGAAAAACCAGTATTGGAAAATGCTGACCTGGCTGGAAACTGGCCACGTGGCCTATGACTTTCCAGCCTCATGTGCAGTGAGATCTCTTGACCTCCAGTCCACACACCACAGCAGGGAAATGTGTTCTATACAAAAGCTTATTGTTGCACAGCATATTACAAGCTATACAGACAAGTGGCTTTGACAAATATTTTATTTTTTTGTCCTTCAAAATATAAAGTATGACTGAAAGACAAGTCTGTGAAACACTCTTTATGTCATCACCTCCAAAATCTGCACCACCAATAAGCTCGACACTTTTTCTTTCTCTTAAATAAATTAAAATCTACACAACAATGGGTTTTCTTTTTGTCTACAAAGAGTGTTATTGAGACTTGTCAAAAGAGGCAGCAGTTTGACATGACATATCTACCTGCTGCAGGAAGTGAACAAAAGGCATTACAAACAAATGATAAGCACATGGACAAGAGGCTGAAAAGTAGAACTATGCAAACCTGGAACCACTTGGCATGTCTCAAGGCGGCCAACGCATCCAGGCATTTCTGCCTGTCCAACACATCCGGTGGGTCTTTAACATTCTCTAGAAATCAGATGATAGAAGATGGTCAATGGCAAGGTCACGCCAGATGAAGAGTGTTTGACCTCTCATGGGCATAAAGTGTCTCATATTGACAAAAAAAAAAAAGCAACAGGTACAAATATTCAAACCTTGTGACATAAGGCATTTCAACGAACCATTACTGTATCTAATTTCATGGTTAAACATTATAATGACATGCAGTGTTTTGTAGAGTTATGTCAGACAGATTCTTATACAGTCTCTGAACTAAGGTTTTCAATATTGGAAAGACAGAGCCACCTGTCTGACATCCCTTTAATTAACATGGGTTTACAATGATATATTTGGACGGTAAGCAGAGTTGGAGAAGACGAATTTTGTTAAGAC
>NW_013685197.1:0-1522 GCF_000517525.1 Limulus polyphemus | reverse complement strand
TATTTCGATGTTCATCCTCTATATAAACTTTCGGAAAGCCTCAACTTTTAAAGTTCTACGTTCATTATTAGAACTGTACTGTATATATATATGTTAATTTAAGCATTTCACAACTATTTAGCTGAAAGTATAAACTGTACAACCAATGTTAACTACAGGGTTTCTGAAACTCGAAGTGTCACATCCAGGAATTGATGGGACTTATTTCTCACTGCAGGATATTTGGCTAACAGTTAGAAATAATTGAACAAAATGTGTGAATTCTGATGTATCAAAAATCATCTCCAATCAACATCATTAACTGATGTCAAAATTACCCAACTCCATGAAGGTCAGATGTATTTAAATACTGGAAGCTGGTACGATGTTTCTTAGATGTAATTTTAGATGTATTTAAATACTGGAAACTGGTATGATGTATCTTAGATGTATTAAAATACTGGAAACTGGTATGATGTTTCTTAGATGTATTAAATACTAGAAACTGGTATGATGTATTTTAGATGTATTTAAATACTAGAAACTGGTACGATGTTTCTAAAATTTAAAAAATGAAAATATTCCAACACCATTACGTCTTCAGTTCCAGGTGAAAGATTGGTTGGTTCAGTAAACCTAATTATATTAGTAACTGGTTATCATGAGTTAATGTATGATAAATCGCCTAGGTTATGAATATAACTTATTATCATCATTCTCACCAGAGAATTATACAGAAGCCATTGACATTCTTTTAAAACGCATGCTAACTCCCCTCTTAGTAAGTGGGAGATATGATTGGATAATTAATTCTTGCGCGAGGTTTAATGTGACGTGTGTTACAGCAAATCAATTCTTTCCAGTAAGGGCGGGTTCAACAAACTCCGCATAATATAAGCACTAAAAAAATAATAATATGAGATCAAAGTAAGCTTTTTAAGTTACAGCAACGTGATTGATCGGGTTTTGTTCGTTGTACCAATTATAGTACCCTGCACACACGTTCAGTCCCTCGTTTTATAGCTTAAACACACTGTTTACAACTTTTAAAATAGATTAGTTAATTGTTATGGCGAGTAGCTTTAGTTATCTAAATTGAAACAATAGAAAAAGATCCAAAACGTTTTGTCACAATTCCACAAGAAAGACATTATGGTTTTGTTTTGGTTCGTTGTTAAACACAAAATTCTGCCCTCCACTGGTTTCGAAACCCAATTTTGAATGTCATAACCCTGCAGACGTATCTATGAACCACAGGAGGAAGGCTGGTATTTCTATGATAAGATATTTCAGCTGAGGATAATTTCTTTGTGAAACCGCTGTGATATTTTTCTCTTGATACACTTATCGAGAAACAGTCCAAGATCTTAGTAGATAATGTCTTTCCTTTGTGTAGTGTTAAGATGTTTCTCTTGAAACCTATCAGACATCCATTTGATATTTACTTGGTTTTTTTGTAACGATTAAATCTAAATACAAAAAGAAAAGATGAACACACACCACACAGAAAGGCTATTGTTAAACAGGTATTTTAATTAAATGA
>NW_013685196.1:0-1522 GCF_000517525.1 Limulus polyphemus | reverse complement strand
ACACATGTAGTCCTTGCTTATGTTTGACGAATATTCGAAACACACAAACAAACCGTTAAATGTGCTTTGCATCCATTGGCCAAGACCTAGAACATAACATAAACATTAACATAATAGATAATACTGCCCTATCTCAGTGAAGTGCCCATGAAGGCCCTTGAAAAATGTCTACCCTTTCCACACACACACACCACCCTACTAACGTGGCTTAGGAGTAATCCTGAGGGGTTATTACACTGAAATTTTGGTTTTGATCCCCGTGGTGGGCAGAAAGCTGATAACCTTTTGTTATATATAACCTAATGTTCAACTTATTTCAAATAAGTTCAGCTAGTTCCAGCTAGTTCTTTTTTTTTTGGGGGGGGGGGTTCATGACAAAAAATGTGATGATAAATAATAACGTTTTTAAGCATAATACCAATCGTTTATTGAGATAAAAATGATGCAGAAGTATGTGTTCGAGGAGATACGGGAAGCTTCTAGTTCTTGTCCTGTAAGGAGAGGGGAGGGCTCAATGACAGTTGCTCCTGCGCTGTTTGCAGGTGGACCTTTCACGAGCTACTGGTGTGTATTAGATAAGGTATTATTTTTATATACCTGACTAGTGGAACTTTCACGAGCTACAGGTGTGTATTAGATAAAGTATTAATTTTATGTACCTGACTAGTGGAACTTTCACGAGCTATAGGTGTGTATTAGATGGGCTCTTAGTCACAAAAGGTATTAATTTTATATATCTGACTAGTGAAACTTTCACGAGCTACAGGTGTGTATTAAATGGGCTCTTGGTCACAAAAGGTATCAATTTTATGTACCTGACTAGTGGAACTTTCACGAGCTACAGGTGTGTATTAGATAAAGTATTAATTTTATGTACCTGACTAGTGAAACTTTCACGAGCTACAGGTGTGTATTAAATGGGCTCTTGGTCACAAAAGGTATCAATTTTATGTACCTGACTAGTGGAACTTTCACGAGCTACAAGTGTGTATTAAATGGGCTCTAGGTCACAAAAGGTATCAATTTTATATACCTGACTAGTGAAACTTTCACGAGCTACAGGTGTGTATTAAATGGGCTCTTGGTCACAAAAGGTATCAATTTTATATACCTGACTAGTGAAACTTTCACGAGCTACAGGTGTGTATTAAATGGGCTCTTGGTCACAAAAGGTATCAATTTTATGTACCTGACTAGTGGAACTTTCACGAGCTACAGGTGTGTATTAGATAAGGTATTAATTTTACATACCTGACTAGTGGAACTTTCACGAGCTATAGGTGTGTATGGGCTCTTGGTCACAAAGGTATCAATTTTATGTACCTGACTAGTAGGAACTTTCACGAGCTACAAGTGTGTATTAAATGGGCTCTAGGTCACAAAAGGTATCAATTTTATATACCTGACTAGTGAAACTTTCACGAGCTACAGGTGTGTATTAGATAAGGTATTAATTTTACATACCTGACTAGTGGAACTTTCACGAGCTATAGGTGTGTATTAGATGGGCTCTTAGTCACAA
>NW_013685195.1:0-1522 GCF_000517525.1 Limulus polyphemus | reverse complement strand
GGTTAAAGAGCAGCCCAAAAGTTGGTGGTGGGAAATGATGATTACCTGCCTTCCCTCTAGTCTTTCACTTCTAAATTTTGGACGGTTAGCCCACATTGCCCTCGTGTAGCATTGCGCGAAATTCAAAACAAACCAAACCTGTTTTTCTTTGGGTGTGTGGGAAATTGATCTTGAAATTTTAATGTGGAACAAAAATAGTTTAATCATAACTGTATCATTTTTTATTATTCATCTAATTCTTTTTTAAGGATAATTATTTTTGCCGTTCATGTTGCCTCTCTCCCGTAGGTCAACGGTAAATCTGGGGAATTGTAACTCTAAAATTCGGATTTTGATACCTACGATGGGCTGAGCAGAGATAGCCCATTATGTAGCTTTGTGCTTAAAAACAAAACATACTCTTTGCTGGAAAAGTCATCCAAGAACAGCACCATTTCTTCAAGTTCGCTTGGAACAGCTTCAGTGATACCAGCCCTAATGTAATTTTTCAACATCAAAAATGCGGGGCAGTGCTCGTTGATACTGGCTTCACAGTCTTCAGTCGCTGATGCCTCACTCACTAGCTGTGACAAATATAATTATCATTGTCCTCAGTTTTGTGTGGCTTACGTCTGGGATACAGTCGAGAATTTCTAAAGAAGTAGTCAACACATGAGTTTTGATCTTGTTAGACAGCAATTGAATCAGTTCATTCTGGACAACATTTTCCATGAGATGTTTATTGATTTCTTGCATGGTAATTATTCTGAGGTGTTCTTTCAAGACAGAATCAAACATGACCAAATATACATGATATTTCAGGAATATTTCCATCTGTGGGTGTGAAGAGCTTTTCGTGGCTTCAACAAAGAGTAATATTTTGAGTTCCAGGAACTCTTATCAAGGCAACAAGTCTTTCGAGTGCAGTTCGTCAATGCTCCGTCTCTTGTTTAATCGGGCATAGAATTCTCCATTTCAACTGTTCTTTAATTTTTTTCAGTCGAGATTATAATTATTTCCACCACTGAAATGTCATCAAATGATCTTCTGACGAGTTTTCATGTCGACTTTAAAGCATTGTCAAATGTTTTCAGGTTTTAGTTCAGCAAAACACTGAATTGCGTGTAACCGAGTACCAAACCCATTGTTTTGATGCTTCTGTAACTGACAAGTCAACATGCTTAATAACCTTTCTGAATTTCCTTTTCTTGTTGTCTTTAGGAAAATCAAGAATCTGCAGCTGTGATGGACTCATTTCTATTAATAACGGTCGCATTTTAGAGGCGATTTTTGACCATTTAACTATAGGTTACTCAAATGAAATACATTTTTATTTTCGGTTTCTATGTGGCCTGGTATGTAATGATTAGTCGATTAAGTGATATGTCCACTTCCATCCCTATCTTGTTTGGTTACTTTTTCAAGTTCAGTAGCCAGGCCCACATAGCTTTATATTTAACGATAATATTTTTCCTTATAATAGTTTAATGTATCGTGTTGGAAGAAAGTTAGAAGGGCGCCTTTTTAGTTTCCATACCTGAAT
>NW_013685194.1:0-1522 GCF_000517525.1 Limulus polyphemus | reverse complement strand
TATATATATATACATAGTAAACATATATACACACACACAGTAAATATATATATACATACATAGTAAACATATATATACACACACATAGTACACATATATATACATACTATATGTACATAGTAAACATATATACACACACAGTAAATATATATATATATACATAGTAAACATATATATATATATATATTCACACATAGTACACATACATACACACACACAGTAAATATATATATACATACATAGTAAACATATATATACACACATAGTAAACATATATATACAAACACATAGTAAACAAATATATATACACACACAATAAATATATATATGTGTGTGTGTGTTTGTGTGTGTGTTAGACATAACTAACGCTTCAACGTAAGGCCTGGCTCACATTAAAGCTCTGTGACCAATGAATGCTTTACCATCAGAGCTATTACTATTAGGCCTTAAGATTCAACAAAACATACCTTCACTAAGTTTCCTAATTCATTATAATACATATAAAAATAATCAAAACTCAATTACAAATTATATTTTAAATACAAACTTATAATAGTTACTCATTATTTTGCTTTACATGAAAAATATATTTTACTACTAAAATTAATCAACATCAACTGGTTGCCATGACAACTACCAACAACAAAATAACAACTATAAAAGTAATTTACATAAAGCTATTAAACAAGCCTGAAAACATTATAAAGCTTTTACTAAAAGCATTGGACTTATGGGAAACATTACCTATCAACTACATAGCTCGACTTAAGTTACGGTATTTGTTTAATATAATCAAATATGTTTCATGTTATTACAAATACAATACCTGTCATTATTACTAAAATTAAAAAGAAAACGACACATAATGTGTACTTTTTGGTATTTTACATGAATCTATTAGAAAGCTACACAATTATCCTATTCCAGCTTTAGAATAAAACTAAATTTCGAACGAACATTAAACTTACGGCCCATTGTATTACTCAGTTACTGTTACACTGCAATGAGACTCAGACTCGTCAGACTCAGAGCAAAACACACTCGAGTATCGATAATATTGATAATAATTCATTAAAATACAAAGTTTACATTACAGAATTATACACTACTATACCAAACACATAGGATATATTCAATCCTAAAATATAATATACAAACCGAATCACATTAATCTGTCTGTGAAAATATAAAAAATCATACAATAAAAACAATTAAATTACAAACTCCAAAACGTGAATGATACCATTAACTTGTAAAGTTAGAGTAAATAAAACATTCAATGAATAACGCCCTCTTTTAACCCTATTTTCCAAATTGACGATTTTTTAAATTCAGATTGTGATATATTCAATATTTTAAAGTATTTTACAACAACATAATTTAAAGAAAGAATTTCCAGATCTTTTCTTAACTTTTACTGATTATTCCTAATAATTACTTAAAAGTTTAAATGAAACTTGGGGATAATGAGAAAGGCATACACAAAGAAAAAAGTTAGGTTGTGTGGAGAACTGTGACATTT
>NW_013685193.1:0-1522 GCF_000517525.1 Limulus polyphemus | reverse complement strand
TACACTTCTACACTTTTCTCCTTCCATTTTGTTTTACAGCTAGTTAATCAGCTCATTGGTCAACACATATTCTAGTTTTGCTGTATGTGGATGATTTTGCTAGTTTTCTTTTTTCTGCTTCAGTTGCCATGCCACCATGTTGTTCAATTTTGATGGAGGTTTGTTTTCCTCTTTTCTTCATATTGCTTCCAGTTTTTAACCTGTACACTTCACACATGGTGAATATTCCCATGGTAGGCATGGCTCAGATACCCTTTGTGTGGCTTTGTCCTTCTTTAGAGATTTAAGTATTTCACATCATCAGTGCTTGGACTTTGGTAAGTTAGATATTTATGTGTCCTTCATTGTCTACGTTAATTTAGATGAATTGTAAGTTAGATAATGTTAATTACTTTGTTTTTCTAGGTAATTTTAGTCATTTTGCATGTTTGTTAATATTATATACCTTGTAGACTCTGTACATTTCAAAGATTTGTCAGTTTGATATCAATAGATGCTTTAACTAGGTATGTTTATATAGTTTTTAAGTTACATATCATTACTACTAGTTGCACCTAATTCATTGTTCTATCTGACTACTTTTTTTTCTCGTCATTGTTAAATTTGTGCCTTATAATTCTAATTACTCTCAGTGTTAGCCTTACTTGTATGTCCCTTGTCATCTAAGTTAATTTAAATGAATTGTAAGTTAGATATTGGTTATTACTTTGTTTTCTCTGAAATTTTCATTGATTTGCATGTTTTTTATTATTATGTACTTTGTGGACTAGGTAAATTTAAATAGTTTGTATGTTACATATCATTATTACTAGTAACTTCTAATTCATTGTTTTATCTGGATAAATTATTTCCATCATTGTTAACTCTGTGCCTTATAATCCTACTTTTCATCAGAGTAGGACTAATTTTTTTTTTTTGCTTTTGCTACATTGTTGACATGTTTGTTTCTTTCCCGTTCATAGGACTGACCTTTAGTTCAGCTCCTTTTCCTATGTTCTTGATACTAGAAACCAATTTTTCCTTGTAATCTACAATTTGGGGTTTGTTCCTACAGTATCCACATCATTGATAGTTATTTATTGCTTGAAATCGAGTGTTTCAGTTCAAGACACCACTGTTTGGACTAATCTCAGCACTTTAAGTTTCTTATCAGGTGGTATTAGCTCTTGCTCAACATCTTACCCTGATGGGTCTTCACACTCATCTTTACATGGATGACTGGGTACTGCTTGTTTCTTCCCATTCATAGTGCAAAGACCACACTTTTCTGCTCCAACAAGAAGCAGCACAGGTGGGATTCCTGATGAAAGGGGGGAAGTCCATTCTTACCCCCCACTCAACTTCTCATTTCTTTGGGGATTTTCTCTATTCCTCCTTTAGTTGGACCCAACCTTCTCCTTTGTCTTCCAGATATGGAGCAAGCAGTTCACAAGGCTTTCACCTTACATTCTTGCACAGCTCGAGAGGTTCTATCTCTTTTGCAGATGTGGGCTTCCTTGGAAACTCTCATTCCCATGGGTCC
>NW_013685192.1:0-1522 GCF_000517525.1 Limulus polyphemus | reverse complement strand
AGGTGACTTTTAATTCTTACACATACTGTTGGGTGTGGTGAAATGTTATATACATATGACTTGAGGTGACTTTAATTCTTACACATACTATTGGGTGTGGTGAAATGTTATGTATGACTTCAGGTGACTTTTTAGTTCTTACACATACTGTTGGGTGTGGTGAAATGTTGTTATGTATGACTTCAGGTGACTTTTTAGTTCTTACACATACTGTTGGGTGTGGTGAAATGTTGTTATGCATGACTTGAGGTGACTTTTTAGTTCTTACACATACTGTTGGGTGTGGTGAAATGTTATGTATGTATGACTTGAGGTGACTAATTCTTACACATACTGTTGGGTGTGGTGAAATGTTGTTATGTATGTATGACTTCAGGTGACTTTAATTCTTACACATACTGTTGGGTGTGGTGAAATGTTATGTATGTATGACTTCAGGTGACTTTAATTCTTACACATACTGTTGGGTGTGGTGAAATGCTGTCACGTGCTTGTCACATTTTAGAGCTACTGAATGATAACTGTAAAATAATCACATCTCGAAAGGTTGATGTGATAAATGTTGTTGTTGCTGTTGTTGCAGGCTATACAGTCATATGAAGATACGATTAAAGCACAGCAAGAGTGGAAACAGTTCCATTATATGTGTTTCTGGGAGAAAATATGGTGTTACTGGTAAGTTGAATCCAGGAATATGGTGTTACTGGTAAGTTGAATCCAGGAATATGGTGTTAATGGTAAGTTGAATCCAGGAATATGGTGTTAATGGTAAGTTGAATCCAGGAATATGGTGTTAATGGTAAGTTGAATCCAGGAATATGGTGTTAATGGTAAGTTGAATCCAGGAATATGGTGTTACTGGTAAGTTGAATCCGTGAATATGGTGTTACTGGTAAGTTGAATCCGTGAATATGGTGTTACTGGTAAGTTGAAATGTATGAATCCAGGAATATGGTGTTACTGGTAAGTTGAAATGTATGAATCCGTGAATATGGTGTTACTGGAAAGTTGAAATGTACAAATCCGTGAATATGGTGTTACTGGTAAGTTGAAATGTATGAATCCAGGAATATGGTGTTACTGGTAAGTTGAAATGTAGAATCCAGGAATATGGTGTTACTGGTAAGTTGAAATGTATGAATCCAGGAATATGGTGTTACTGGTAAGTTGAAATGTATGAATCCAGGAATATGGTGTTACTGGTAAGTTGAAATGTATGAATCCATGAATATGGCGTTACTGGTAAGTTGAAATGTATGAATCCGTGAATATGGTGTTACTGGTAAGTTGAAATGTATGGATTCGTGAATATGGTGTTACTGCTAAATTGAAATGTATGAAGAATCCATGAATATGGTGTTACTGGTAAGTTGAAATGTATGGAATCCAGGAATATGGTGTTACTGGAAAGTTTAAATGTATGAATCCTTGAATATGGCGTTACTGGTAAGTTGAAATGTATGAATCCGTGAATATGGCGTTACTGGTAAGTTGAAATGTATGGATTCGTGAATATGGTGTT
>NW_013685191.1:0-1522 GCF_000517525.1 Limulus polyphemus | reverse complement strand
GTATATAGTTGAACTTTCAAGAATCTCAAGCTAAGCTCTATTTCTGTTTTACTATATATAACTGAACTTTCAACCACCCCAGTCTGATCGTCAACCTTCTTTACTGTACAGAGTTGAACTTTCAAGAATCTCAAGCTAACCTCCATTTCTGTTTTTCTGTATATAGTTGAACTTTCAAGAATCTCAATCTGATCTTCAACCCTATTTAGTATATGTGGTTGAACTTCCAACCATCCGAATCTGAGTTCCGACTGTATTATATACCGTTGAAATTACAATATCCCAGACTGATCTTCAACCTTTATCAGGATATAACAGTTAGGGGCTGTTTTCCCAAAATACGTTGACCTTTCTACTTGTGTATGCAAGGATAAGGCATTAACATGGTTTTATGTGGTTGTATTGAATTTTATTTACATACAAGAAAACAGAAACATGAAATATTTGGATGGTAGTCTCTAAAAATAGTCATTTTAAAAACATCTTTAGATTATGTAACATTGTTATTATTAGTAACCGAGAAAACTCGGAATCATTGTTGAGTGCTGAGACTTATTCAGGTTCTATATTAGCCTGAATATATGACCAAACTGGGCAGTAAGAGTTTAGGCTCAGTCATGGTTTACTGCAGCTCTGTAGTTTCTTACAGGATCCCTTATTCGGGTTCTGTGTTCAATGCTCAGTTGTATGAAATCTCACTTGATTCGGACAATGTGGAAGCTAAGCACTATACTAATTCCATTATCTATGCCGACTCACTTAGCTCTCTAATGTCGTTGGAATGGCATAGTTTCAGTTATTTAGAAATAATTGACCCATTTATTAATTTCATAATTTTCTAAGCAGTTTTTTTTTTTTGTCATACCTGACCACATTAGTAACTGAAGAGTCGAGCTTGATAACATCACCCTTCAATGGCGACATTGAGGCTTTGCTTCGCCCATATATAATCTTAAAGTCCATCACCAGATGGCAGGCGATTTCGAAAGAGTAACGACAGAACAAGCTTTTCCAAATAAAGTCTACTAACGCTGATTGGCTGGTTAGTTTATGAAGTAATCTGAAGAAAGAAGTTATCCTCTCAATACTTTGACATTGGCCAATTTGGCATAGTTTTTTCTTGTTTAGGTATTCCCGCGAATATGCGAGCTATGTGACACTCAGTTCACATTTGCTAGCTTTAACTTCTTCTGTCGCTAATTAATATATTAATTAATGGGATTAACAACAATATTGATGAAAATATTGTTGTTTTTACTCGTACTTATAAGGGATCATGTATACAACATAGTCAACAATTCACAAGAAAGCAGTTTAGAAAAGTTTGATTGTAAAACCAGTGCATGGATCTCATCAGTAACCTAACCAGAAAACAATAAGACAACATCGACGGCCAAAATAACCATTTTAAGTATTTCCCTCTTAATTAAGATAAATAAATGTTCACGTTGTTAAAAAATATAATAATATCAAACAGTATAAGCTGATAATCTGATTAAAGTACCCAAAAATGTATTTTATC
>NW_013685190.1:0-1523 GCF_000517525.1 Limulus polyphemus | reverse complement strand
AGTTTTAATCTAGTTAGTCTGCAACCATCGAACTGACTAGGTTCTGGTAAGTGTACAATTAATATAGTTAGTCTGCAACCATCGAACTGACAGGTTCTGGTAAGTGTACAATTAATCTAGTTAGTCTGCAACCATCGAACTGCAGGTTCTGGTAGTGTCAATAATGTAGTTAGTCTGCAACCATTGAACTGCAGGTTCTGGTAGTGTCAATAATCTAGTTTAGATTAGATGAATTACAGTAATGTTATTTAATAAGAAACATGAACTTCCAAATATCATCGGTGTCACTTTAATGATTTAAAAAACAAGTATTTTAGTACAATGTTTTATATTAAGGTTAAAATATAGGTCTCGATTAACTGTAACAGAAGCTAAATTTATTTCATTTCTGTGCCCCTGTTTGCTCAGACATAAGTGTAACTTCGAAGGCTAGTAACACTAAAATCAGGTTTCGATACCCGTGATGGGCACAGCATAGATAACCCGTTGTGTAACTTTGTGGTCAACAACAACAACAAACGCAATCAGTGCTTCTTGTTACCGGTGTTGATTGAAACAATAATTTTGTTGTTGTTTTTCTCGGCAAAACTCTCACACGTTAGTTAGTTTGTTTCGCGAAAGAGAGAGAGAGAGAGAGAAAAAAGAAGAATAATGAACAAAGAAGATGGACAGAAACCATTATCTCAATCAAGCTTATATACTTAATGAAAATGTGTTCCAGTCTGAGTTATTAACTAGATGTAACTCCAGTAACGATAAAATATGTTTGGAACATTTCTTCAACTTTTTTGACTACTGAAGTTGTTCGTGTTTCATTAATTATTCTTTACTCAGTTTTTGTGATGACTAAAATTTTCCAAGTTGGTTCACTTCATAATCATTTTACTACAAAGTTAAAATTATCTATAATCTTCCAATAAAACTTTCTCAGTTATGTTTGATAAACGCTGACAACAGTAGGTAATGTGTATACATATCTGTGGTGTGTTTTACAACAACAACTAGATAATGTGTACACATATCTGTGGTGTGTTTTACAACAACAACTAGATAATGTGTACACATATCTGTGGTGTGTTTTACAACAACAACTAGGTAATGTGTATACATATCTATGGTGTGTTTTACAACAACAACTAGGTAATGTGTATACATATCTGTGATGTGTTTTACAACAACAACTAGGTAATGTGTACACATATCTGTGATGTGTTTTACAACAACACCTAGGTAATGTGTACACATATCAGTGGTGTGTTTTACGACAACAACTAGATAATGTGTACACATATCTGTGGTGTATTCTACGACAAGGAGAAGAGAATGTGTACACATATCTGTGTTGTGTTTTACAACAACAACTAGGGAATGTGTACACATATCTGTGGTGTATTCTACGACAAGGAGAAGAGAATGTGTACACATATCTGTGTTGTGTTTTACAACAACAACTAGGGAATGTGTACACATATCTGTGGTGTGTTTTACAACAAGTAGGTAATGTGTACACGTATCTGTGGTGT
>NW_013685189.1:0-1523 GCF_000517525.1 Limulus polyphemus | reverse complement strand
CAACCTTTCTTCCAGAGCAGTTGAGAGTAGATTTAGTTTTTAAATTTCGTCCAGAGTTTGTTCTACAACAGCTCCGGTCGAGTTATCTTCAAGTGTTGTGTTTTATGTATGTTTTTATCAATGAAGATAGTGTTTTCATCACTATGAACCTGTTTGTCGAAACTCACTCCTTCAACCCACAATTGACACCACAACCAATATCAGTTGTTTCTGTTTAGTTGATAGTTACTTATGGTTCAGCCAAGTCCTCAGATCTCTTGTTCTTTCAGTAGTAACTTATTTGTGGACATATTTATCTTAATACCCAATAGTAAAACGTAGTTCAATTCGTTTATAAAAACGTGGTTAAATATTCATGAGTAGTATGTATTAATCCGTCTTTGTATGAAAAACAATACTCAAGTTTTGATACATTATTTTTTTTCTATTTTTGCATTTATTACGTAATGAAAAAAGGTTTTTCATGGCCTGGTGATTAGGGTCGCAGGTTCGAATCCCCGTCCCACCAAACATGCTCGCTCTTTCAACCGTGAGGGCGTTATAATGTGACGGTTAATCTCACTATTCATTGGTAAGATAGTAGTTCAAGAGTTGGCGATGGGTGGTGTTGACTAGCTGCCTTCCCTCCAGTCTATTCTGCTAAATTATGGACGGCAAACGCAGATGGCCCTCGCGTAGCTTTGCGCAAAATTCAAAACAACAAAAAAAAAAAACTCGTTAGATGTGGTCTTTCGTTGTGAGATTATTTGTGAAATATTTATATATACAAGATTTCCGTGAAATGGTGAATTTAGTATATAACGACAGACTTAAGGGTAAACAAAACTTATTACGTAACTGGTTTAACTTCTACAGATAATTGCTATAACACAATAATTCGTGTATTACCTGACAGTAATCGGGATAGAATTTACCCGGAGGATTGCATGTTGGCTAAAAAACAAACAAAAACGTCTTCCTTTTCCAAAAGGGCAAAAGACTCGTAAAAAGAACTGAACAATGGTATCAAGGAAATTATGAAACTATGCAGGTATTTTAACAAGGAGTTTCTACAGTATTTGTTGTATTTTTACTGTTGTCGACAGGTATAGATAAAAATATCGCCCGTAAAGATTAAATAATATACACATAAAAGGCTAAGGTCTATATCATTTAGTAGTTTATACTACTATTATAAATAATGAATACAAATATTACCTAATTTACAGCACCTATATTTCATATTCCAATATACAGAAGAATGAAATATAATTTAAGTCAATTTCTTCACATGACGGAAAGACCAAGACTAAGTGAATGACATTTGGATAATTTTCTATATCATTTGTCTTAATTTACTCTAAACATTATTTTTCTCAGTGTCTAAAGAGAATATATAATACTTGTTGAGTATTAGACAGTAACAAATCTGCAATGGTACCTTAATTATTTTTATTTTCTAATTCTAGTTACATATGTAAACATACTTGCATCATATTAAGAAAATCTCTTCAGAAACTTGGTTTTTACTTATATTTTAAATA
>NW_013685188.1:0-1523 GCF_000517525.1 Limulus polyphemus | reverse complement strand
CCTTTGGCTGGAGAGAAAGCTCAGATAGAATCGAGATTATTTGGATGACATTGGCTCATGTGCCAACAATGTATGCGGAACGAATGACGTGTGGATGTGAAAAGAAATACAATACTACAGCTTGAAGATATAAAGCAAATCATACTTGCATCTTAGCGTGTGCCTGCAATTGAGAACAATGCTGCAATACTGCATGGAGATATATTTACTATGATTAATTAAATGGGTAGTGTGGCATTTGGCATCAAAAGTGCTGACTAGTAGACCAGGTAAGTTCTGGTAAGTAGTGGTGTTAAAAATGAAACACTTGGAGAACTTGTACATTCACAGTTGGTGTATTAGAGTAATTTACATGTAAAGATATATGAGGAAAATTCACTCCCTCTTGAAATACTCCTCAATGCCTGTGTGCAGAGCCTGAGTATACATTAGCAATAAAAACATGCTGTACAGTACTGTCACCTTAAAGCATATGTTATATATAACGAGCTAATATAACCATGTCAGTATTTATGTTCGCGAAAAACCAAATAAATGCGCAACTGGTATTTTCATTATTTTATGATTAAAGTGCATAAACGCCCATCTTACATAAGTATAGTATCAAATTTGCACTTATTTGACTTTTAACTCTTAAATCTAAAGACTTGAAAGTTACATCTTGACTAATCTTACTTTTAGGACTTTATTTCACATGGATACCAGTTTTTAACAAAACATTCCATCAGAGCTTTATCAGAAGTCTTGGCTGGCCACCTATAATAACTATTTATTAATTGCTTATCACAATTGTTATTAATAATATGAACTAACACTTTCAATTTTCTACTTTATTCTCAATATTAGGTATTATTGGTGACAAATATAACAAATTCTTTAAATAAGTATATTACTTGTATGATTTTATTAGATAAGTCTACTTTGCCACCTTTTTTTGGGATAACATTTTCACAGTACAGAATGTATTACTTTAATATTTCTAACTGTTATCAATACATTTTAAGTCATGTATTTTTTCATCATTAATGTTATAAGAACTTATTAATATGAAATCTGTTTACTTGTAGGCTTTTTCTCCCGGTAACTTACGAAAAGTTTGGGTTTATCTTCGGAGTTCAAACCCTACAATGAGCAGCGCATTAATTTGTAATTAATTTGATAGTGATAATAATTTTACGTCTATTTTTATAAGTCTAGCGAATAGCGTACTCGGACTGTGAATCCGAGAGTTCATGGTTCGCAGTCTGTTGAGAAAACAACAAAAAACTAGCTCTCCATTTTAAGGCCTTGTGAACGCTGTAAAAATGACAGTAAAATCCTACTACTCGGTCAAACAAAAGTTATCCAAAAGTCGGTGGAGGATGCTGTTGAGGAGCTATTGACATGTAGATCTATATATATGAATGCACTAAAATACTGAAACAAATAAATATCGGTGGAGGATGCTATTTACATATAGATCTATATATAGGAATACACTAAGATACTGAAACAAATAAATATCGGTGGAGGATGCTATTGAC
>NW_013685187.1:1371-2376 GCF_000517525.1 Limulus polyphemus | reverse complement strand
CAAAGTATCGTTAAATCTTGTGTCTTCTTATTGACAGTACACAGCATTGTTAAATCTTGTGTGTTTTTATTGATAGTACACAGTATTGCTAAATCTTGTCTCTTCTTATTGAAAGTACACAGTATCGTTGAATCTTGTGTCTTCTTATTGATAGTACACAGTATTGTTAAATCTTATCTGTGTACTGTCAATAAGAAGACTATCGTTAAATCTTGTGTCTTCTTATTGAAAGTACACAGTATAACACAAGATTCAACGTTCTTATTGACAGTACACAGTATTGTTAAATCTTGTGAGTTCTTATTGATAGGACACAGTATTTATAAATCTTGTGTCTTCTTATTGACAGTACACAGTATCGTTAAATCTTGTATCTTCTTATTGACAGTACACAGTATCGTTAAATCTTGTGTTTACTTACTGATAGTACACATTATCGTTAAATCTTGTGTCTTCTTATTGAAAGTACACAGTATCGTTAAATCTTGTGTCTTCTTATTGACAGTACACAGTATATTTAAATCTTGTGTCTTTTTATAGATAGTACAGAGTATTGCTAAAGCTTGTGTCTTCTTATTAACAGTACACATTTTTTACTGTGTACTGTCAATAAGAAGACACAAGATTTAACCTTATTGACAGTACACATTTTTGTTAAATCTTGTGTCTTCTTATTGACAGGACACATTATTGTTAAATCTTGTGTTTTCTTACTGACAGTACACATTATCGTTGAATATTGTGTCTTCTTATTGACAGTACACAGTATCGTTAAATCTTGTGTCTACTTATTGACAGTACATAGTATTGTTAAATCTTGTGAGTTCTTATTGATAGTACACAGTATTTATAAATCTTGTGTCTTCTTATTGACAGTACACAGTATCGTTAAATCTTGTGTCTTCTTATTGACAGTACACATTATCGTTAAATCTTGTGTCTTCTTATTGACAGTACACAGTATCGTTAAATCTTGTGTCTTCTTATTCAAAGTACACAGTATCG
>NW_013685187.1:0-518 GCF_000517525.1 Limulus polyphemus | reverse complement strand
TAATGACAGTACATATTTTTGTTAAATCTTGTGTCTTCTTATTGACAGGACACATTATTGTTAAATCTTGTGTTTTCTTACAGACAGTACACATTATCGTTGAATATTGTGTCTTCTTATTGACAGTACACATTTTTGTTAAATCTTCTGTCTTCTTATTGACAGGACATATTATTGTTAAATCTTGTGTTTTCTTACTGACAGTACACATTATCAATGAATATTGTGTCTTCGTATTGACAGTACACAGTATCGTTAAATCTTGTGTCTTCTTATTGACAGTACATAGTATTGTTATATCTTATGTCTTCTTATTGACAGTACACAGTATCGTTAAATCTTGTGTCTTCTTATTGACAGTACACAGTATGTTAAATCTTGTGTCTTCTTATTGACAGTACACAGTATCGTTAAATCTTGTGTCTTCTTATTGACAGTACACAGTATCGTTAAATCTTGTGTCTTCTTATTGACAGTACACAATATTGTTAAATCTTGTGTCTTCTTATTGAAAGTAC
>NW_013685186.1:0-1523 GCF_000517525.1 Limulus polyphemus | reverse complement strand
AAGATATTACATAAAGCTCTCTGTACCATTCACTACACAAAAGTGTATTTAGGATATTACATAAAGCTCTCTGTATCTCTCTTCACTATCCAAAGGTCTATCTAGAATATTTAATTACATAAAGTTCTCTGTACCCTTCACTTCACAAAAGCATATTTAGGATATTACATAAAGCTCTCTGTACCCTTCACTACACAAAAGCATATTTAGGATATTACATAAAGCTCTCTGTATCTCTCTTCACTATCCAAAGGTCTATCTAGAATATTTAATTACATAAAGCTCTCTGTACCATTCACTACACAAAAGCATATTTAGGATATTACATAAAGCTCTCTGTATCCCTCTTCACTATTCAAAAGTTTAGTCAGAACTAATGCTAGAAGTTTTCACTATACATTAGGCTACATGATTGTATAATTTGTTATAACTAGATATTAATTACTAACTAGTCTGTTCTAATTTTAGCTGTGATTCAGCTGCTCTCTTATAGAAACTTCTGAAATGAACAGTTATTGTTGTGGTTGTTGCTTGAACTTAGTTAACCAAATGTAATTTTTTCTCTTGAGCAATGTGTCAAACATTTGGAATAGAATTTAACTTTAAAATATTATATTGTAAGTTAAACTTACAGACAATTTGATTATTTTAGATTTAATTATATGAGAATAATTTACTTGGATTTTATTTTGCATAATATTTTAGTTTCGAAGTGAATAATGACAGAAAAAAACCCAGAAAAACTAGCATTACCGGAGATGACATAAGTAGCCATAATCAATTGAAAGAAACTGTTTCTGACACTTCGCTAAATTCTACCATGAAGACTCGTGTCCGAAGTTGCAGTACTGGCGATATTAAACAGGTGTGTGAAAGCTTTATATAATGTTTTTTTTTTATATACCACATGAGATATGTAGCACCTTTCAAGGTTCTGTAAGAAAACAATATTTTTATCAAGTTTACAGTGTATCACATCATCTCATTTACATCTTACAGAGAGGTAGAAAACAATACTTTTATCAAGTTTACAGTGTATCACATCATCTCATTTACATCTTACAGACAGGTAGAAAACAATACTTTTATCAAGTTTACAGTGTATCACATCATCTCATTTACATCTTACAGACAGGTAGAAAATAAATACTTGATTTTGAAACATGTATAAGCAGCAGCATTGTTTGTACTAAATATACAAGTATTGGTTTAAAAGTAATAATTCACATAAATGACTAATGATGCAAGATTTCAAAGTGAAACCATTTCTCTTCAACAGGACGTAAATGAAACGCATGGGATGACACTGATGAAGGACAGTGTTGGAGAAGGAAAACAAGAAACTTCAGATCAGTCTTTAGACAGAAGAAGAAAAAGGGTAATGTACAGTAATATTTTAGTTACAGAATATTGTACATTCAGTTATCATTTCACCAATCAAAATAAATATTAAAATTGGTTTTCATAAATCTTTTTTTTTTACAGTCTTTTTACTATTTTAGCTACTCTGTTACCCAGAAAAA
>NW_013685185.1:0-1523 GCF_000517525.1 Limulus polyphemus | reverse complement strand
CACCTGATATTCATCACAGAATCAGTAATTTACCTTTTCATTAACAATAAATTGTAGAAAGCACCTGATATTCATCACAGAATCAGTAATTTACTTTTCATTAACAATAAATTGTAGAAACACCTGATATTCATCACAGAATCAGTAATTTACTTTTCACACTGTCTTGCGTAAATTCGTTCTTAAGATTTTACATTTATGCACTGGTAAGCAACCGGTCGACATAATGGCAAACAGAGATAGATTAAAATCACTGAATCCCTCAGAACACTGGCAGCCAGAAGCATTAACAAACCAATTATTACAGTTTGGTGTCGAGCCACTTAACGGATGGGTAGCCACGCTGAAATACACAAGTATATGAGGAGAGAAAATACATATAATTGTTATTTGTAACGTGATATCGTGCAATATATCACTGGTGATTTATTGATATTTGTAACGTGATATAGTGTAATATATCACTGGTGATTTATTGATATTTGTAACGTGATATAGTGCAATATATCACTGGTGATTTATTAATATTTGTAACGTGATATAGTGCAATATATCACTGGTGATTTATCGATATCTGTAACGTGATATAATGCAATATATCAGTGATATCGTGCAACATATCACTGATGATTTATTGATATTTGTAACGTGATATAGTGCAATATATCACTGGTGATTTCTCGATATTTGTAACGTGATATAGTGCAATATATCAGTAGTGATTTATTGATATTTGTAACGTGATATAGTGCAATATATCAGTGGTGATTTATTGATATTTGTAACGTGATATCGTGCAATATATCAGTGGTGACTTATTGATATTTGTAACGTGATATCGTGCAATATGCCACTGGTGATTTATTGTTAGTTTCACGCAGTGCACCTACAGACGTTCACTTCGGATTGCATTATTGTGGAGTAGGCTATGAAATATATATATAAACAGTAAAACGTTGGTCTTAGGAATATAAAGCTTGAATAGGATAGCAGTAAGGGTTTAAAGGTCGTTGTAAAACAGTTTATAAGACAGCATTTCATATTCCTCTATCAATCCTATCTTCTTTACTTAGAATGATATCTTCTCTATAAAATGTATCTCATCTTCCTAAAAGAAAACTAGACGTGACAACACTGATCACTTTGTCTTTTAAAACATATCTTCTCTTTTCAAAATGACAGCACTGATCACTTGGTCTTTTAAAATATATCTTCTCTTTTCAAAATGACAGCACTGATCACTTGGTCTTTTAAAATATATCTTCTCTTTTCAAAATGACAGCACTGATCACTTGGTCTTTTAAAATATATCTTCTCTTTTCAAAATGACAGCATTGATCACTTGGTCTTTTAAAATATATCTTCTCTTTTCAAAATGACAGCACTGATCACTTGGTCTTTTAAAATATAGCTTCTCTTTTCAAAATGACAGCACTGCTCACTTGGTCTTTTAAAACATATCTTCTCTTTTCAAAATGACAGCACTGATCACTTGATCTTTTAAAATATAACTTCTCTTTTCA
>NW_013685184.1:0-1524 GCF_000517525.1 Limulus polyphemus | reverse complement strand
GTGTGTTTAGTCTTTTACTCCCACTAAAGTGCTTATGACCAACCTGTGGATTATAAGTTGTAACGTGTGTTTAGTCTTCTACTGCCACTAAATGTTTGTGACCAACCTGTGGATTATAAGTTGTAAAGTTTCATAAGCACTTTAGTGGCAGTAGAAGACTAAACACACTTTACAACTTATAATCCACAGGTTGGTTTACAACTTATAATCCACAGGTTGGTCATAAGCACTTTAGTGGCAGTAGAAGACTAAACACACGTTACAACTTATAATCCACAGGTTAGTCATAAGCACTTTAGTGGCAGTAGAAGACTAAACACACTTTACAACTTATAATCCACAGGTTGGTCATAAGCACTTTAGTGGCAGTAGAAGACTAAACACACGTTACAACTTATAATCCCCAGGTTAGTAGGTCTAATTGGCATAAGGTCCTGTGTCTGGAAACCTTATAGATGTTGGAAAGTTATCAATATATGATATTAGCCAGTACTGACACACCTCAAGCAGGGCTAATCGGCATGAGCTCCTGTGTCAGGGAACCTTCTAGATGTTGGAAGGTTATCAATATATGATATTAGCCAATATTGACCCACCTCAAGCAGGGCTAATCGGCATGAGGTTCTGTGTCAGAGAACTTTCTAGATGTTGAAAGGTTATCTTCGTATGATATTGACCAGTATTGACCTACCTCAAACAGGGCTTTTATGAACAAGAACCTCACAATGTAAAGACTGAGCCACTGCCCTGTTAAAACTGGAACATTCCAGCTCCATAACGACACCAACAAATTAAAGTTGTTGTAATTCCTGGGAGACAGAGCCGACCTCTGTATGAAGGCAAAGCAGGGCCTGTTAACATAAACTCATAAAACTGACACATAGAGCTCAGCCTCACCAGCTTAAGTATAATACTCTTCTCTTTTATTGGACTAGACATTGTAGTGATAGTTAACCATACTTAGCTTTAGGCAGCTAGCTTTCTCATTCATTGACAAACAAACACTGTAGTTTCAATAGAGTGAATAGACTATACATAGCTTAAGCCTAACAGCCTTCTCAATAACAAGAAACAAACATTGTAGTTTCATCAGACTTTACACATGCACAAGCCTAACAGCCCTCTATAATTAAAACAAATATTGTGGTTTCAATAGACTATACATAGCTTAAGCCTAACAGCCTTCTCAATAACAAGAAACAAACATTGTAGTTTCATCAGACTATACACATGCTCAAGCCTAACAGCCCTCTATAATTAAAACAAATATTGTGGTTTCAATAGACTATACATAGCTTAAGCCTAACAGCCTTCTCTATAACAAAAAACAAACATTGTAGTTTCATCAGACTATACACATGCTCAATCCTAACAGCCCTCTATAATTAAAACAAATATTGTGGTTTCGATAGACTATACATAGCTCAAGCCTAACAGCCTTCTCTATAATAAAAACAAATATTGTGGTTTCAGCTTACTATAGACAGCTTAAGCCTAACGGCCTTCTCTATAACAAGAAACAAA
>NW_013685183.1:0-1524 GCF_000517525.1 Limulus polyphemus | reverse complement strand
CAATGTGTTCGATATTTTTTTTGGTGTCTATATTGGTTTATATGTTACTATTGGTGTCTATATTGGTTTATACGTTACTACTGTTGTGTATATTGGTTTGTTAAGTTACTACTGATCTCTATATTGGTTTATGCGTTACTACTGTTGTGTATATTGGTTGGCTAAGTTACTACTAATGTTTATATTGGTTTGTTAAGTTACTACTGTTGTTTATATTGGTTTGTTAAGTTACTACTGTTGTTTATATTGGTTTGTTAAGTTACTACTGATGTTTATATTGATTTGTTAAGTTACTACTAATGTTTATATTGGTTTGTTAAGTTACTACTGATGTTTATATTGGTTTGTTAAGTTACTACTGATGTTCATACTGGTTTGTTAAGTTACTACTGATGTTTATATTGGTTTGTTAAGTTACTACTGATGTTTATATTGGTTTGTTAAGTTACTACTGATGTTTATGTTGATTTGTTAAGTTACTACTGGTGTGTATATTGGTGATTATGACGTGTGTTAGGTAAACCTAAAAATTACGAATACATTGATTATGACGTGAAGGTAAACCTAAAAATATCGAACACAGTGATTATGACGTGTGTTAGGTAAACCTTAGTAACATATAAACCAATATAGACAACAGTAATAACTTGACTTACTTACCAAGTACTTACAGACAAAATTAAATGTATAACATATTACTAGTAATTTAAGCTCCTCTAGGACATCCAGAATTAGGATGTTTACTTTTGAAGTCGTAATAGAAATCCAGCTTATCTTCTCACGTCAGTATACTTGGGTCATTGTTGTTGTTGCTGCTGTTTTTGTGTGTTCTACTTGGGTCATTGTTGTTGCTGCTGTTTTTGTCTGTTCTACTTGGGTCATTGTTGTTGCTGCTGTTTTTCTGTGTTCTACTTGGGTCATTGTTGTTGCTGCTGTTTTTCTGTGTTCTACTTGGGTCATTGTTGTTGCTGCTGTTTTTCTGTGTTCTATATTAACAAATGATTCCATGATTATTGGGATATCTTCTACTCTTGTCTGTCCTACACTGAAGAAGAATTAGGGTATTATTGAGCTAATCTGAGGGATTATTGAACCAGTTTCAGGGATTATTGAGCTAGTTTCAGTGATTATTGAGCTAACCTGAGGGATTATTGAACCAGTTTCAGGGATTATTGAGCTAGTTTCAGTGATTATTGAGCTAACCTTTGAGGGATTATTGAGCTAGTTTCAGGGATTATTGAGCTAGTTTCAGTGATTATTGAGCTAGTTTCAGTGATTGTTGAGCTAGTTTCAGTGATTATAGTGCTACTTTCAGGGATTATTGAGCTAGTTTCAGGGTTTATTGAGCTAGTTTTAGGGATTATTAAGCTATTTTCAGTGATTATTGAGCTAGTTTCAGGGATTGTTAGCTAGTTTCAAAGATTATTGAGCTAGTTTCAGTGATTGTTGAGCTAGTTTCAGTGATTATTGAGCTAGTTTCAGTGATTGTTGAGCTAGTTTCAGTGATTATTGAGCTAGTTTCAG
>NW_013685182.1:0-1524 GCF_000517525.1 Limulus polyphemus | reverse complement strand
AATTATTTATTATAATTTTAGCAAAAAATTTTAAACACAAGTGCCGGTATTGGATACAGAAATCATTTTTCTTCTTCAAAATATAGAATTAGGTTCACAAGTGTTGTTAGGTTCACATCTGGTTGAAAAGTTTCCAGAACTCTTTAATAGATCAGGTTATAGCTCCGGATCCCGAACAATCAGTGTAATTATCTGATACATCGTGGTTTGACCTCTTTTTTTATAGGAAGGGTTAACGAACTTAACTGACCACCAGCCCTTACACAATTAAGATATAAAAGCGTGATTTAGTGTGGTATTTCAGAATTCCTTGAGGTGTTGAATAGTCAATTCATTAAACCGTATCATTACCTTAAGGCCGGATATTTTAACTCTGTTAATTAAAAATCCTTCACGCTTCATGGTTCATCTCACTAAACACTCCTCAAAAAAAGATTAATTTTAATTTCAGTATGTTTCGTTACTTGTCGAAAAGATGAAGTACAGTCACTTTCTTTGTGAATCAGTATCTTTGTTATCAAAATATGTGCCTCACTTTTTTTTGTCTGTTTTAAACTGAACCCGGTGTGGCCCAGTAAAATATGTGCTCGAACTGTGTTTCCAAATACGCTATTCACTTTAGGGCCGTGAGTTTGCTATAAGAGTGGCTGTCAAATCTAACTATTCCATAAAATAAAGGGTTGTACAAGAATTTGCGATGGTATTATTGACTAACTGCCTTCATTTTTGTCTATTAGGGACAGTTTTGTAAAGACAGGCCTCGTTGTAGCTTTGCACGAATTTCTAAAACAAACAAACTAAAAAATGAAGCCTTGGTCGGATAGTTATATAGACACATTTCCCCTAACAACTTTCTTCGTTGTCACATTATTTCTAACACAGTTTTGTCGGCACATCAAACACGACGCGAGTGTTTGTGAATTAAAACACGATATTTTCCAAGATGTAGACTTCTCGGAACATAACATCTCTTATCAGATCTTAGATTCATTAAAGTTTCGAACCTTAGACTATTGAAATAACTTTAAATGTACAGCCAGAGCTACCGAGTAAAGATAACAAACAATCTATTTATGGTTTGACTACTTCCCAAATATTCCAAGCCTGGCTACACGGTATATTAACGAGGGGTCTTCACCGTTAGAAGTGTCACTAAAACTTCTCTTACTTGTAAACTGATTACTAGATTACAAATTATTAAATTGTCATGTTGACTTGAGTCAGTGAATGTACGTTATAACTTGGCCTGAAGCTGATCTATGGTAACATAGTTACAGCTGGTGAAAGACAAAGGTGGCCTGAAGCTGATCTATGGTAATATAGGTACAGCTGGTGAAAGAAGAAGGTGGCCTGATGAAGATCTATGGTAACATAGGTACAGCTGGTGAAAGAAGAAGGTGGTCTGATGAAGATCTATGGTAACATAGTTACAGCTGGTGAAAGAAGAAGGTGGCTTGAAGCTGATCTAGGGTAACATAGTTACAGCTGGTGAAAGACAAAGGTGGCCTGAAGCTGATCTATGGT
>NW_013685181.1:1721-2330 GCF_000517525.1 Limulus polyphemus | reverse complement strand
GTCCAGTTATGTTCTTGTTCATAAGTGTGCACCTTCCACTCATAATTCCACACTGTCCACTTATCTTCTTGTTCTTGTTCATAAGTGTGTACCGTCCACTCATAATTCCACACTGTCCACTTATCTTCTTGTTCTTGTTCATAAGTATGTACCATCCACTCATAATTCCACACTGTCCACTTATCTTCTTGTTCATAAGTATGTACCGTCCACTCATAACTACACACTGTCCATTTATCTTCTTGTTCATAAGTGTGTACCGTCTACTCATAATTACACACTGTCCATTTATCTTCTTGTTCATAAGTATGTACCATCCACTCATAATTCCACACTGTCCACTTATCTTCTTGTTCTTGTTCATAAGTATGTACCGTCCACTCATAATTACACACTATCCACTCATCTTATTGTTTTGTTCAAAAGTGTGTACCGTCTACTCATAATTACACACTGTCCATTTATCTTCTTGTTCATAAGTATGTACCATCCACTCATAATTACACACTGTCCATTTATCTTCTTGTTCATAAGTGTGTACCTTCTACTCATAATTACACACTGTCCATTTATCTTCTTGTTCATAAGTGTGTACCTTCTACTCATAAT
>NW_013685181.1:0-915 GCF_000517525.1 Limulus polyphemus | reverse complement strand
TCTTGTTCATAAGTGTGTACCGACCACTCATAATTACACACTGTCCTCTTATCGTCTTGTTCTTGTTCATAAGTGTGTACCGACCACTCATAATTACACACTGTCTTCTTATCGTCTTGTTCTTGTTCATAAGTGTGTACCGACCACTCATAATTACACACTGTCCTCTTATCGTCTTGTTCTTGTTCATAAGTGTGTACCGACCACTCATAATTACACACTGTCTTCTTATCGTCTTGTTCTTGTTCATAAGTGTGTACCTGGCCACTCATAATTACCCACTGGCCACTTATCTTCTTGTTCATAAGTATGAACCGTCCACTCATAATTCCACACTGTCCACCTATGTTCTTGTTCATAAGTGTGTACCGTCTACTCATAATTACACACTGTCCACTTATCTTCTTGTTCTTGTTCATAAGAGTGCACCGTCCACTCATAATTACACACTGTCCACCCATCTTAATGTTTTGTTCATAAGTATGTACCGTCCACTCATAATTCCACACTGTCCACTTATGTTCTTGTTCATAAGTATGTACCATCCACTCATAATTACACACTGTCCACTTATCTTCTTGTTCATAAGTATGTACCATCCATGAACAAGAACATAAGTGGACAGTGTGTAATTATGAGTAAAATATGTACCGACCACTCATAATTACACACTGTCCACCCATCTTAATGTTTTGTTCATAAGTATGTACCGTCCACTCATAATTCTACACTGTCCACTTATGTTCTTGTTCATAAGTATGTACAGTCCATTCATAATTCCACACTGTCCTCTTATCATCTTGTTCTTGTTCATAAGTGTGTACCGTCTACTCATAATTACACACTGTCCTCTTACCTTCTTGTTCATAAGTGTGTACCGTCTACTCATAATTACACACTGTCCTCTTACCTTCT
>NW_013685180.1:0-1524 GCF_000517525.1 Limulus polyphemus | reverse complement strand
TGTCAATAAGAAGACACAAGATTTAACGATACTGTGTACTGTCAATAAGAAGACACAAGATTTAGCAATACTGTGTACTATCAAGAAGAAGACACACGATTAGAAATACTGTGTACTGTCAATAAAAGACACAAGATTTAACGATACTGTGTACTGTCATTAAGAAGACCCAAGATTTAACGATACTGTGTACTGTCAATAAGAATACACAAGATTTAACGATACTGTGTACTGTCAATAAGAAGACACAAGATTTAACGATACTGTGTACTGTCAATAAGAAGACACAAGATTTAACGATACTGTGTACTATCAATAAGAAGACACAAGATTTAACGATACTGTGTACTGTCAATAAAAAGACACAAGATTTAACGATATTGTGTAATTTCACTAAGAAGAAACAATATATAACAATACTATGTACTGTCAATAAGAAGACACAAGATTTAACAATACTGTGTACTGTCAATAAGAAGACACAATATTCAATGATAATGTGTACTGTCAGTAAGAAAACACAAGATTTAACAATAATATGTCCTGTTTTTAAAAAAAGACACAAGATTTAACAATACTGTGTACTGTCAATAAGAAGACACAAGATTTAACGATACTGTGTACTATCAATAAGAAGACACAAGATTTAACGATACTGTGTACTGTCAATAAGAAGACACAAGATTTAACGACACTGTGTACTGTCAATAAGAAGACACAAGATCTAACGATACTGTGTACTGTCAATAAAAAGACACAATATTCAACTATAATGTGTACTGTCAATTAGAAGGCACAAGATTTAACAATAAAGTGTCCTGTCAATAAGAAAACACAAGATTTCACGATACTGTGTACTGTCAGTAAGAAGACACAAAATTTAACGATACTGTGTACTGTCAGTTTATTGCTAAATCGTGTGTCTTCTTAATGAGAGTACACAGTATTGTTAAATCTTGTGTCTTCTTATTGGGAGTACACAGTATAGTTAAATCTTGTGTCTTCTTCTGTGTACTATCTAAAAAAAGACACAAGATTTAACGATACTGTGTCCTGTCAATAAGAAGACACAAGATTTAACGATACTGTGTACTGTCAATAAGAAGACACAAGATTTAACGATACTGTGTACTGTCAATAAGAAGACACAAGATTTAACGATACTGTGTACTGTCAATAAGAAGACACAAGATCTTTACGATACTGTGTACATTGATAAAGAAGACACAAGATTTAACGATACTGTGTTCTGTCAATAAGAAGACATAAGATTTAACGATATTGTGTACTGTCAATAAGAAGACACAAGATATAACAATACTATGAACTGTCAATAAGAAGACACAATATTTAACAATACTGTGTACTGTCAATACGAAGACACAATATTCAATGATAATGTGTACTGTCAGTAAGAAAACACAAGATTTAACAATAATATGTCCTGTCAATAAGAAGACACAAGATTTAACAATAATATGTCCTGTCAATAAGAAGACACAAGATTTAACAATACTGTGTACT
>NW_013685179.1:0-1525 GCF_000517525.1 Limulus polyphemus | reverse complement strand
AAGTTTATAATGGAGTCCTAAGTCATGATGTTACCTCATCGTTTTAGTCCTAGGTCATGACGTTACCTCATCGTTTTAGTCCTAGGTCATGATGTTACCTCATCGTTTTGAAGAATAATGTCGTGCAAGTCGGCTGTGGCTAACATCCGGGTAATTAAGGCTGGAGGTTCGAACTCATAGTGCATAAGAAGAAAAAAATTAATGTCGTGATTTTACAGACTGGATTTGAATGTAAGTTTACCGAGTGAATTAAAAGCGATTCTGCTCCTATCTCACAGTCAACAGAATTCTAGAAGTTTCGACTGGTTCTTAACAACTATACATTCTAGGTCGCATTGTTAGGACATCTAAGAAGTAAAGATCAAATCATCTTGTTAGAAACTCGTGTCGTCCCGAATTTCACTTCTTCACAAAAATATCAAGTTTTACTGGACGGTGTGAAACAGGCTGATCAGGGACTGGCGTGGTTGTAGGACTAAAAAGTCTGATCACAGATTTTACTTTATTCAAGAATATACTTAGTCCTCGGTTTATCACTAAGAAGGTCACACTATTCCATTGTAAACTTAGTCCTCGGTTTATCACTAAGAAGGCCACACTTCTAAACGATGAGGTAACGTCATGACCTAGGACTAAAACGATGAGGTAACATCATGACCTAGGACTAAAACGATGAGGTAACATCATGATCTAGGACTAAAACGATGAGGTAACATCATAACCTAGGACTAAAACGATGAGGTAACATCATGACCTAGACTAAAACGATGAGGTAACGTCATGAACAGCTTATGTCGTCATATCATATCAGGAGAGACCTCGTGACTGTTGTGTTTGGCTATCGACGAACATTGATTTTCTCACTAGCTTAGACAGTGCTCACGCGGCCGAATAACAAGTGTTGACACCCATTTCTAGCTAGTTCTTTATCTGGCCGCCAGATAATGCTCACATTAATTTTGTTTTGTTTTTGGTTTAGTTCCGACCACGTGCTTAAGTTACGATTTATTACTCTTGTTAATTCTCGTCATATTCTTAATCAGCTAGTCACATGATCAAGTTGAGCTCCGATATAATGTCAGTCACAATTCTTTTGATAGAACAAAACAAAACATTCAACGAATAAACAGAATTAATGAGTTATAAATAGTCGGTGAAAATAGATATTTATTTATTTAATGTATTAAGTACAATATTGTGAAAGTATTACCTACAATAAAATGCAATAACTTGTGAGTAATGAGTGGAATATCTTGTGTATATTAGGTGCAATATTTGTTACAATATATTGTTTAGTTAGGTACAGTATTTGTTACAACGTATTGTTTAGTTAGGTACAGTATTTTTTTACAATATATTGTTTAGTTAGGTACAATACTTGTTACAATATATTGTTTAGTTAGGTACAATATATGTTACAATATATTGTTTAGTTAGGTGCAATATATGTTACAATATATTGTTTAGTTAGGTACAATATTTGTTACAATATATTGTTTAGTTAGGTACAATATTTGTTACAATA
>NW_013685178.1:1315-2180 GCF_000517525.1 Limulus polyphemus | reverse complement strand
TTTATTCACATCCCGTTGTTCTAGAATACTCTATCTGTAGGTATTGTATGTTAATACAGTGAGTTACTATCAAACAGTTTGTTTTTTTCACATCCAGTTGTTCTAGAATACTCTATCTGTAGGTATTGTATGTTAATACAGTGAGTTACTATCAAACAGTTTGTTTTTTTCACATCCCGTTGTTCTACAATACTCTATCTGAAGGTATTGTATGTTAATACAGTGAGTTACTATCAAACAGTTTGTTTTTTTCACATCCACTTGTTCTAGAATACTCTATCTGTAGGTATTGTATGTTAATACAGTGAGTTACTATCAAACACTCTATCTGAAGGTATTGTATGTTAATACAGTGAGTTACTGTCAAACACTCTATCTGAAGGTATTGTATGTTAATACAGTGAGTTACTCTCAAACAGTTTGTTTTTTTCACATCCACTTGTTCTAGAATACTCTATCTGAAGGTATTGTATGTTAATACAGTGAGTTACTATCAAACAGTTTGTTTTGTTCACATCCAGTTGTTCTAGAATACTCCATCTGAAGGTATTGTATGTTAATACAGTGAGTTACTATCAAACAGTTTGTTTTTTTCACATCCACTTGTTCTAGAATACTCTATCTGAAGGTATTGTATGTTAATACAGTGAGTTACTATCAAACAGTTTGTTTTTTTCACATCCACTTGTTCTAGAATACTCTATCTGAAGGTATTGTATGTTAATACAGTGAGTTACTATCAAACAGTTTGTTTTTTTCACATCCACTTGTTCTAGAATACTCTATCTGAAGGTATTGTATGTTAATACAGTGAGTTACTATCAAACAGTTTGTTTTTTTCACATCCACTTGTTCTAGAATACTC
>NW_013685178.1:0-660 GCF_000517525.1 Limulus polyphemus | reverse complement strand
CTCTATCTGAAGGTATTGTATGTTAATACAGTGAGTTACTATCAGAATACTCTATCTGAAGGTATTGTATGTTAATACAGTGAGTTACTATCAAACACTCTATCTGAAGGTATTGTATGTTAATACAGTGAGTTACTATCAAACACTCTATCTGAAGGTATTGTATGTTAATACAGTGAGTTACTATCAAACAGTTTGTTTTTTCACATCCAGTTGTTCTAGAATACTAGATCTGAAGGTATTGTATGTTAATACAGTGAGTTACTATCAAACAGTTTGTTTTTTCACATCCACTTGTTCTAGAATACTCTATCTGAAGGTATTGTATGTTAATACAGTGAGTTACTATCAAACAGTTTGTTTTTTCACATCCACTTGTTCTAGAATACTCCATCTGAAGGTATTGTATGTTAATACAGGGAGTTACTATCAAACACTCTATCTGAAGGTATTCTATGTTAATACAGTGAGTTACTATCAAACAGTTTGTTTTTTTCACATCCAGTTCTTCTAGAATACTCCATCTGAAGGTATTGTATGTTAATACAGTGAGTTACTATCAAACACTCTATCTGAAGGTATTGTATGTTAATACAGTGAGTTACTATCAAACACTCTATCTGAAGGTATTGTATGTTAATACAGTGAGTTACTATCAAA
>NW_013685177.1:0-1525 GCF_000517525.1 Limulus polyphemus | reverse complement strand
ATTTTTTGTAGGTTGTCTGATAACAATCTGTTTTACTGTCTAAAACACCCGATCTATCAACCACAGTATACAACCAAAACATGATTATCCATATTTATCAACCACAGTATACAACCAAAATATGATTATCCTTAACACTATTTATCAACCACAGTATACAACCAAAATATGATTATCCTTAACACTATTTATCAACCACAGTATACAACCAAAACATGATTACTAGAAAGTGATTATTTCTATGGCTAATCAACCGTAGGAAAAGATTGATAAAAGTCATTATTTAAGTCACTTAAAGTAGTTTATAAAATATATACAAACCTTAAAGCATTTACTATGCTTCACCTAGTTAAAAATGTTAATATTTTGAGAAACTTTCTGAAGCATCATAGAATATAATACAGGAAAATCCACTGCTAGTAAAAATGTGAATAAACCGGTAAGAATTAATATTTATTTATTGGACTGAAAATTCTAATTTGTTCAATTTCTACCTCAGCTTCTGTAATTAATATTCACATGTTAGCTGAAGCTTGTGCCAAGGTCTGTAGAAAGAAAGCTAGTTTTATCAGACAACCTACAAAATATATTTCTGGCTTATAAACCACAGTATACAACCAAAACATGATTATCCTTAACACTATTTATCAACCACAGTATACAACCAAAACATGATTATCCTTAACGCTATTTATCAACCACAGTATACAACCAAAACATGATTATCCTTAACACTATTTATCAACCACAGTATACAACCAAAACACGATTATCCATAACACTATTTATCAACCACAGTATACAACCAAAACACGATTATCCTTAACACTATTTATCAACCACAGTATACAACCAAAACATGATTATCCTTAACATTATTTATCAACCACAGTATACAACCAAAACATGATTATCCATATTTGATAAATAGTGTTAAGGATAATCGTGTTTTGGTTGTATACTGCGGTTGATAAATAGTATTAAGGATAATTAAGTTTTGGATGTATACTGTGGTTGATAAATAGTGTTAGGGATAATTATGTTTCGGTTGTAAGCTGCACTTAAAAACAACTGTATTAATAAATCAAGCTACACAATAAACTTTAAGAGATAAAGAATAACCTTGTCTTTTTATACTCAGGCCAATGTCAGTCCAAAACCAGTTTGTACTCCTCAGTCTCTGGTTTTAACTACTGTCTTCTAGTATAGAAATTATCATCTCTATTAAAGATTTCTTAAAAAAGATTTGTTCAAATACATTTACTTACAACTGGGGTATCATATGAATAAAAACCAAGTATAACATTGAACTGTTTCAAAATCTAATGCTATTGTATTAAGTCAGGGGCTAGAACAATATGGTTGCTATTGTATTAAGGCAGGGGCTAGAACAATATGGTTGCTATTGTATGAAGACAGGGGCTAAAACAATATGGTTGATATTGTATGAAGGCAGGGGCTAAAACAATATGGTTGATATTGTATTAAGGCATGAGCTAGAACAATATGGATGATATTGTATTAA
>NW_013685176.1:0-1525 GCF_000517525.1 Limulus polyphemus | reverse complement strand
GGATCATCAACCTTCACGCAATGACTAATGTATATCAACTATAGGATCATCAACCTTCATGCAATGACTAATGTATATCAACTATATGATAATCAACCTTCACACACAATGACTAATGTATATCAACTATATGATCATCAACCTTCACATACAATGACTAATGTATATCAACTATAGGATCATCAACCTTCATGCAATGACTAATGTATATCAACTATAGGATCATCAACCTTCATGCAATGACTAATGTATATCAAGGTTAAGGTTATCCTTACAGCAAGATGACTAAACCTAAATGCACAAGATTAAAAAGTAATTGAAAAACAACTGTTAAATATTTTGGAAATAAAAACAAAAACAATTTGTAACATCATCTCAACTAAAATTCAAAGTTTTGATATCTCAAGAGATACTGATTTCGATCTTTCCACTTAGCTTAAGACTACCCCTGATACTACTTTACTTAAACTAACCTTGAGGTGGGTGTGGCAGGAAATCTTGAAGATTAACAAAGTACTCTGTGTCTTCACTGATGTACTGAGGCTGTCCCATCACCACAATCGCAAATTTATACTGTAAGAAGGGAGAAAGAGGATCTATTGCACTAACCCTTCATAACTGACTCACATTTGTAACACTTATAAATACACAAAGCATGAAAGAAGCACTTAACAGCAATGCTGAAAGAATTGGTTAAGTTTATTTAACTGAAAACAGAATATGCAATGCATTTTCAAACCATTTGCTTGTGACTTTAGTTATAAGTTACCATCTTAGTTACCTTTTCAAAATCCTTATCTGGTATTTCCAATTTCTTCTGAATCCTTTCTCTGACCTTAGAAAATGGTTCTTTCTAGAAAAAACCAACGTTCAAGACCGTTTACGTACACTGAAACCTCCAAATTGTACATGGTATAGTACCAAAAACAACAACTTTATCACATTATACAGTGATAACCATGTCAGTAAGTTTTTTTTTCATTAATACCAAGGACTCTAATATAAAACAGTTGATCATACATAACAAATATCTTCCTTGCTTGATAATTCCAGGATTAATATGCACACGTTGACACTTCTAATGGTCATTGGAATATTTTAATTTTACTCCATTTTATGCATAACTGCTTGACCAAGAAAGGTGGGAACAAGAATTTTTTTTTTTTAAGATAAAACTTTAAGCTATTTTAAATTGTTCAATTTGTTACTTATTTTTAGGAGTGTTCCTACATAATAAACTGTATTTATACATATTTATTGGGAGTGTTCCTACATAATAAACTGTACTTATGTAGGAACACTCCTTGTAAATATGTATAATAAACTGTACTTATACATATTTAGGAGTGTTCCTACATAATAAACTGTACTTATACATATTCATTAGGAGTGTTCCTACATAATAAACTGTACGTATACATATTTATAAGGAGTGTTCCTACATAATAAACTGTACTTATACATATTTATAAGGAGTGTTCCCACATAATAAACTGTACTTATACATATTCATTAGGAGTGTTCC
>NW_013685175.1:0-1525 GCF_000517525.1 Limulus polyphemus | reverse complement strand
TATAAATCTATTGAATGACTTAACATCTGTTAAGGATTTATTTTAGACAAAAAGGTCATCCTTAACAGATGTTAAGTCATTCAATAGATTTATAAAACTAAAACAAAGTCAATCTGAAGTTATCCTGACAATTAATCTTTTTCTTTTTTGCATAAAAACCAAGAAATTGACTTAAACTGACGATTCTATGAAACTTAACTGGTGGTTCTCTCACTTAAACTGACGATTCTATAACATTTAATTTGTTGGTTTTCTTACACTTAAACTGACGATTCTATGAAACTTAACTGGTGGTTCTCTCACTTAAACTGACTATTCTATAAAACTTAACTGGTGGTTCTCTCACTTAAACTGACGATTCTATAACATTTAAATTGTTGGTTCTCTTACACTTAAACTGACGATTCTATAAAACTTAAACCGGTGGTTTTCTTACACTTAAACTGACGATTCTATAGTATTTAAATTGTTGGTTCTCTTACACCCAAACTGACGATTCTGTATACATTGATACAATAATAACTATTTTTCACCTTAAACTGACGATTCTATAAAACGTAACTGGTGGTTCTCTCGTATAAGAGAATCATTCAAAATCGGTGTAACATAGATGATCACAGAGAAGAGAACCACTATGTGCAGGAAACTACCTATTCTCGTACTCTAGTGGACATCTGAAGCAATAAATATCTTGTACAGTGGTTTATATATATAGACAGTCTTACCTGTGCTGGCAACCTAGTTACCATAGTTACCTGTGTTTAGAAAACATATAATATTCTTCCGTGTGTTGGCAACTAATATCTTGTAAAATGGTTTGTATTTAGAAAACAAAGTTATTAAGAACGAAACCGCCACAACTTTCACGAGAAATTCATCGTATACACGTGCTTTTAATCAATACACTATCATTATTTATAATTTTTACCTTACGAATTTTTTTGAAGTTCTACTTCCCTCTCTCTATCTCTGGACAAATAAAAAAAATTATATGAGTAGAGTATTAAGTGTGTTCTTAACCAAAACTAAGAATTATGCATTAAATCTATGATACAGTTCAAATTTTGTACTTTAAGTAATTTTATGAATTGGTAAAGATTTAAATAACTGCAAATTAAAAGTTAATTCCAAATTTTTCCATAAAAGGTTAAAGACCAGGGATAGTTACCCCATAAAGATTAAGTTATTTAGAGACTAGGAATAGTTATCCCATGAAGATGATGAAATTATTTGGTGACCAGGGATAGTTGTACCATGAATATGATGAAGTTATTTGGTGACCAGGGATAGTTGTACCATGAACATAATGAAATTATTTGGTGACCAGGGATAGTTGTACTATGAATATGATGAAGTTATTTGGTGACCAGGGATAGTTGTACCATGAACATAATGAAATTATTTGGTGACCAGGGATAGTTGTACCATGAACATAATGAAGTTATTTAGAGACCAGGGATAGTTGTACCATGAACATCATGAAGTTATTTGGTGACCAGGGATAGTTGTACCATGAACATCATGA
>NW_013685174.1:0-1526 GCF_000517525.1 Limulus polyphemus | reverse complement strand
GTTTTATTGTATTTTGTTTTAATCTAGTTAATAGTTTTATTATATTTTGTTTTGCTTAGTTTAAAGTTTTATTATACTTTGTTTTTGTCTAATTTATAGTTTTATTATATCTCGTTTTTGTCTGGTTAATAGTTTTATGATATTTTGTTTTTCTCTAGTTAATAGTTTTAATATAATTTGTTTTTGTATTGTTAATAGTTTTAATATAATTTGTTTTTGTATTGTTAATAGTTTCTTTATATTTTGTTTTTGTCTATTTTATAGTTTTATTATATTTTGTTTTTGACTAGTTAATAGTTTTTTATTTTGTTTTAATCTAGTAAATACTTTTATTATATTTCGTTTTTGTCTGGTTAATAGTTTTATGATATTTAGTATTTCTCTACTTAATAGTTTTAACATAGTTGGTTTTTGTCTAATTAAAAGTTTTATTATTCCTTACTTTTGGCTAGTTTATAGTTTTATTATATTTTATTTTAATCTAATAAATAGTTTATTATATTTTGATTTTGTCTAGTTAATAGTTTTATTACACTTTGTTTTTTCTAGTTTATACTTTTATCATATTTGGTTTTTGTATGGGTAATAGTTTTATTGTATTTTGTTTTAATCTAGTCAATACTTTTATTATATTTTGTTTTGCTTAGTTAGTAGTTTTATTATAATTTTTTTGTCTAATTTATAGTTTTATTATATTTCGTTTTTGTCTGATTAATAGTTTTATGATATTTAATTTTTCTCTAGTTAATAGTTTTTAATATAATTTTTTTTGTCTAGTTTATAGTTTTATATATTTGGTTTGGTTTAGTTTATAGTTTTCAAAACAAAATATAATAAAACTATTGACTAGATTAAAAAAAATACAATAAAACTATTGACTAGATTAAGACAAACTATAATAAAACTATTGACTAGATTAAAAAAATACAATAAACTATTAACTAGACAAAACAAAATATAATAAAACTATAAACTAGACAAAAACAAAGTATAATAAAACTATTACATAAGCAAAACAAAATATACTAAAACAATTGACTAGTTTAAAATAAAATATAATAAACTATTGACTATACAAAAACAAAATATAATAAAACTATTAATTAGACAAAAACAAAATATAATTCTAGTTAATAGTTTTATTATATTTTGTTTTCTCTAGTTTTAGTTTATTGTATTTGTTTAATTTAGTCAATAGTTTTTATATTGTTTTAATCTAGTCAATACTTTTATTATATTTTGTTTTTGTCAAGTTCATAGTTTTATTATATTTTGTTTTAATCTAGTCAATAGTTTATTATATTTTTTTGTCTAACTAATAGTTTTATTATATTTTGTTTTTGACTAGTTAATTGTTTTTATATTGTTTTAATCTAGTCAATACCTTTATTATATTTTGTTTTTGACAAGTTAAGAGTTTTATTATATTTTATTTTAATCTAGTCAATAGTTTTATTATATTTTGTTTTTGTCTAGTTAATAGTTTTATTATACTTTGTTTTTGTCTAGTTTATAAAATTTATCAT
>NW_013685173.1:0-1526 GCF_000517525.1 Limulus polyphemus | reverse complement strand
GTTATAATGACAAATCGTAATGTAATAATCAGAACACTGTATCTGTTATAATGACAAAACCGTAATGTAATAATCAGAAGACTGTATCTGCTATAATGACAAAACTGTAATGTAATAATCAGAAGACTGTACCTGTTATAATGACAAAACTGTAATGAAATAATCAGAAGACTGTATCTGTTATAATTACAAAACTGTAATGTAATAATCAGGAGACTGTATCTGTTATTATGACAAAACTGTAATGTAATAATCAGAAGACTGTATATGTTATAATGACAAAACTGTAATGTAATAATCAGAAGACTGTATCTGTTATAATGACAAAACCGTAATGTAATAATCAGAAGACTGTATCTGTTAGAATGACAAAACTGTAATGTAATAATCAGTAAACTGTATCTGTTATAATGACAAAACCGTAATAAAATAATCAGAAGACTATATCTGTTATAATGACAAAACCGCAATGTAATAATCAGAAGACTGTATCTGTTATAATGACAAAACCGTAATGTAATAATCATATGACTGTATCTGTTATAATGACAAAACTGTAATGTAATAATCAGAAGACTGTATCTGTTTTTTGTAATTATCTGTAATGTAATAATCAGTAGAGTGTATCTGTTATAATGACAAAACTGTAATGTAATAATCATAAGATGTATTTGTTATAAGGACAAAACTGTAATGTAATAATCAGAAGACTGTATCTGTTATAATGACAAAACTGTAAAGTAATAATGATAAGACTGTATCTGTTATAATGACAAAACTGTAATGTAATAATCAGAAGACTGTTCTGTTATAATGACAAAACCGTAATAAAATAATCAGAAGACTATATCTGTTTTAATGACAAAACTGTAATGTAATAATCAGAAGACTGTATCTGTTATAATGACAAAACCGTAATGTAATAATCAGAAGACTGTGTCTGTTATAATGACAAAACCGAAATGTAATAATCAGAAGACTGTATCTGTTATAATGACAAAACCGTAATAAAATAATCAGAAGACTATATCTGTTTTAATGACAAAACTGTAATGTAATAATCAGAAGACTGTATTTGTTATAATGACAAAACTGTAATGTAATAATCATAAGACTGTATCTGTTATAATGACAAAACTGTAATGTAATAATCATAAGACTGTATCTGTTATAATGACAAAACTGTAATGTAATAATCAGAAGACTGTATCTGTTATAATTACAAAACCGTAATGTAATAGTCAGAAGACTGTATCTTTATTAATAACAAACTGTAATGTAATAATCAGAAGACTGTATTTGTTATAATGACAAAACTGTAATGTAATAATCAGAAGAATGTATCTGTTATAATGAAAAAACTGTAATGTAATAATCAAAAGACTGTATCTGTTATAATGACAAAACTGTAATGTAATAATCAGAAGACTGTATCTGTTATAATGACAAAACTGTAATGTAATAATCATAAGACTGTATCTGTTATAATGACAAAACTGTAATGTAATAATCATAAGACTGTATCT
>NW_013685172.1:0-1526 GCF_000517525.1 Limulus polyphemus | reverse complement strand
TCCTTGTAGTCCGTGGGAAAGACGGCAGCTGTACTCGATATGTCAACTACCAACTGTAACAACTTACACTAAATTTTCGGCGAAATAGCCTGATCACCCAGATTCAATAAGCTGTGGTTTGTTCAGTTTCTGAGATAGTTTGGCAAGAAGTAACACCCACATTCTTTTAACCTGTCATGTTATAAAATCTGGAACGCTCTATGTTTTTTTTTCTTTCCACCCCTGAACATGAGAAAGGATGGTGTATCCCATCAGCCATGTTTTTCTTAAGTTACCACAGTTTTATTTGTCACCTTTTTTTAGAAATCTCACACTTTTTACAAACATTAGGTTTTGAACGTGAATTCCCTTAAAACAACCTGTAGTCTGACGAATTTACTTGCTGGCCCTAGTGACAGTTTTTAAACCAACACAATATTTTTATTTCCTACAAGTAGCCCTGAAATGTGATTTAAGACAGACAGACAGAAGTGTAGAAAGTTCTAAGTTCATTTAACAGTTTTTGTTTAACTTGTATGGTGAGCTCAGTGAAATAACCTATTATTGTATAACCTAGAAATGAAGTTAACAAAACTGTTTATCTGTGTTTCAGAGACTTATTAACGTACATCCCGGACACTTTCTAAACGAAGTTTCTTAAAAGTTCTCAGTTTTTATTAGTTTTCATTTGTTTGTTGTAAAGCTCAATGTTACACAATGGGCTATCTGGGATATGCCCACGCGGGTATCAAAACCCAGTTTTTTTTTTGTTATAAGTTTACTGGCTTATCGCTGATCGACCGGGTAGCGTTTTTACAAGTAAAATTAACACGTGATTAAAAGGAAAGCGTGTTTGTCATGTCGTTTATCAAGATTTTAAATACCGTCAAATGGTATATTACTTTAGCTGTGTCTACTGAGCAATGCTTCCAAAATTATAGCCAATAAGGTCCCCCAGTGTGCCAGCGGTACGTTTACTGACTTACAAGGTTAAAGTTAAGGTTTCGATTCCCCACGATGAATGGACAGAGTGCAGATAGACCGTACAGTAGATCTACAATAAAACAAAAAAATACTACATCGAAGTAGAAGTAAGAATTATTTATTTTCTTATAATTACTTTAGACGAGGCACATGTAATTAAAACTAGTCTTGTGATTGACAAAAAGGCAAGAAACTTTTTATATCTTCAAAATATATTATTTAACAAATTTTAATCGACAGCAAAACCACTAATTAGTCATTCTTTACTTTTAAGTAGCCATACAGCAGAGCTCCACTGTTCGTGTTGTATCCTAACTAGTTTCCACACGAAACAGCATTTCATGAGTCGTACGATTATGCAAATATGTGTCAAATCGGTATTTAAGGAAGTATTGTGCTGGACTGATAGACTTCGTATGTTGCTGAGAAAATATATAATTGACTGTTGTGAGAACTGCTAAATAAATAAGTTGTGTTCCACCACATTAGAAGACTTGGCTTTCATAATAAATAAGTTGTGTTCCGCCACATTAGAAGACTTGGCTTTCATAATAAATAAGTTG
>NW_013685171.1:0-1526 GCF_000517525.1 Limulus polyphemus | reverse complement strand
GATATGTATATATATATGGTAAATAAAACTTCCGATTAAACACTTACAACGATATATACATATATAGTAAATAAAACATCTGATTAAATATTTACATATATATATATCTATTTATATATATATATATATATGGTACATAAAAACTTCTGATTAAAATTCACATCGATAAATATATATATGGTAAATATAAACTACTGATTATACATTCACATCAATATCTATATATAGAAAATAAAAAGTTCTGATTAAACAGTTACAACGATATATACATATATGGTAAATAAAACATCTGATTAAACATTTACAAAGATAAATATATATATATACATAGTAAGAAAACTTCTTACTAAAAATTCACAACGATATATATATATGGTAAATAAAAACTTCTGCTGAAACATTCACAACCATATATATATACATGGTAAATAGAAACTTGTGATTAATCACTTACAACGATATATACATATATGGTAAATAAAAACTTTCTGATGGAACAATCTCAACGATATATATATATATATATATATTGTAAATAAAATCTTCTGAATAAACATTTACAACGATACATATATATATATATATATGGTAAATTAAAAATTCTGATTAAACATTCACATCGATATATATATATAGGGTGAATAAAACTTCTGGTTAAAAACTTCTGAGTAAACATTAAAAACGATATATATACATATGGTAAATAAAAACTTCTGAGCAAAAATTCACATCGATATATATATATGTTGGAAATGTGTAATCAGTTGTTTTATTTACCATATCTATATATGTATCGTTTCTAGTGTTTAATCAGAACTTTTTATTTAACATCTATATATATATATATCGTTGTAAGTGTTTAATCAGAAGTTTTTATTTACAATATGTATATATCGTTGTAAATGTTTAATCATAGGTTTTATTTACCGATATATATATAGTTATATATATGGTCACTATAATTTCTCATTAATTAATATATATCGTTGTAACTGTTTAATCAGGAGTCTTTACTTATCATGTATTTATATCGTTGTATGTGATACCTCGACCGGGAGTTGGCGTCCAATGCAGAGGCTTTCCACGTACCTAAGGCGGAGACCGTACCCCGATGTTGGAGAAGAGTGTCCATACCATGTGTTTCCCTTTTATATTATGACAGCCAGTTAAACGCGGTAGTGGCCGTTCGAACGTTACCGACTATCCAAAAATTTTCACGGGCACGATCTCGACGGCAATATCTAACGACTCTGCGGAACGAGTCCCGGAACGCCTCCGATGTTCCTTAGGTGAGACATCGACTGTGAGTTGGCGACAAATGTCGAGGCTTCCCGCGTACCTGAGGCGAAAACCGTACACCGGATTTAATTAATTAATAAATTAATCAGAAATTTTATTGACCATATATATATCTATATAGATATCGTTGAAAATGTGTAATCAGAAGTTTTTTAACACACACATATATATATAGTTCTGAATGGTTAAATAGAAGTTTTATTTACCATATATATATATATATATCG
>NW_013685170.1:0-1526 GCF_000517525.1 Limulus polyphemus | reverse complement strand
GGTTTCCTCCTTCCATCTCGCGCTTACCTTCACGTTTATCCATTACAAACCACTGTTTCCCATTAATACATCAGAATCTTCGCATTCAGTCACATCTTTATTTTCAGAATTTTAAGACTGGGTAAACTTTGCAGTGGACAAAGCGATTACGAGTCAAACTCCGAAGAAATGAAATATCTTTTATCAATCTCTCCTACCCTTAGCCTTCAACAGAGAAAGTTGCTCAACACTCATTCTGTAAACCTAGGCCAAATGTTTAAAATCATTCTGTAAACCTAGACCTAAAGTTTAAAAATCATTCTGTAAACCTAGGCCTAAAGATTAAAAATCATTTTGAAAACCTAGGCCTAAAGATCAAAATCGTTCCGTAAACCTAGGCCTAAAGTTTAAAATCATTCTGTAAACCTAGGCCTAAAGATTAAACTCGTTCTGTAAACATACGCCTAAAGCCTAAACTCGTTCTGTAAACATACGCCTAAAGCCTAAACTCGTTCTGTAAACATACGCCTAAAGCCTAAACTCAGTCTGTAAACCTAGGCCTAAAGCCAGTTTGTAAACCTAGGCCTAAAGCCAGTTTGTAAACCTAGGCCTAAAGTCTAAACTCATTCTGTAAACCAAGGCCTAAAGTCTAAACTCATTCTGTAAACCAAGGCCTAAAGTTTAAAATCGTTTTGTAAACTTAAGCCTAAAGTTTAAACTCGTTCTGTAAAACTAAGCCTAAAGTTTAAACTCGTTCTGTAAACCTAGGCCTAAAGCCTAAATTCAATATGTAAACCTAGGGCTAAAGCCAGTTTGTAAACCTAGGCCTAAAGCCTAAACTCAATCTGTAAACCTAGGCCTAAGGCTTAAAGTTATGTCCACAGATGCTGCTTCTCCATACTTTCCTTCCTAATAAAGTTGTCCAGATCATCAAACTTCAACATACTAACCGACGACTCCACAACTACCTCTTTTTTTTTTAAAGAACGTCCACTCGTCTGTTATAGTCATGATAAAAATATAAACAATATTTCATTCTACAGTATCATCCAGGAACAGCGCGAACTCGGGTACATCTTTGTTGTCAAAGGATGACGTTCGCCACCTACCAATATCCATATAAGGCCTAAATGGTAAATTCCAAATACAATAGTCATTCATGAGCATTTCAAAAAACCTAATATATTGTGATGTGCAGAAATGTGGCTAAACATCGGTCAATCAGGTCGCCACCTAGCAAAATTTTTACGAGTACATCTTTCCTATGTGGTAAATACTAACACTACAAAACTCACAAGTAGACATTTCAATAACTACATCTCCCGCTTCTTTATACTCGGACTCCGTCAAATGGAACACAGAAAAAAATGTTTGGAAAAACGCTTTATTAAGCATTACTGACCCTTTTGAAATAAAATAAGAATTAACTTTATCCTTTCCATTTTTATTTGCTCGCACGAATTTTAGTTTTGTTTAGCAGATTTGTTCAATGAGCGCGTTATTTTTCTTATACACTAGATAGACCACTTAAGTCTGTTTGTTATATC
>NW_013685169.1:0-1526 GCF_000517525.1 Limulus polyphemus | reverse complement strand
TTTATAAAGTTCGAGAATGTCTTTATCAGATTACAATCCTCACTTAAAATATTTTATTAATATAATAAATCTAGTAAAGTAAATTACACGCATCTTACTTTGGCCTTTAATTAACACAGCATGGCTAGGAAAACAAAATCTATTTAATTAATAAGATAAGCTACAACTTTCTAGTCAACATGACGTACCATCCTATAAAAAGTTATATAAGTCTACAAGCATCACCTCAGCTGTTAATTTAATACATTGTATCTATTCGGTTGATACTTAGATCTGAACAATTTTTATACAAGAAAATAAAATACTTTTGGATATTTTAAGATAGATGACAATCAATATTTTTATTAAAATATTTATTTTAAAATAATCGCCTTTGTAACGATTTAAATTTAAAAATTTTACAGTCGGATTGACAATATAAATCGTATCAATCGTCATATATTCAGGTTTGGAATAAAACTAATGGTCCCATTTATTTACTTTTAAGAATATGATGTCGCACAGAACAAAAAACAACAATAACAAACAAACAGAAAACAGTAGCTTAGTTAATAACCGATAAAAGATTTAACACCTGATTAATGTGTTTTCCTCCAAACAATTAAATTTGATTCCTAGAATACCTTGCTAACTAATAATAATAATAATGAGTTACATATAAAGCCCTAATTAGTTACTTATAGCAAAATTTAGATTGTAACTTTTGCTCATTTTCAAACAATTTGTTTGTTTTACCATGGAATCAAACCACGGATTTTAGTGTTGTAAGTAAGTATAGTGATAGCTGACCCACTTGGGGTCAACTCAAAACAGTACTAAATGAATGATAATATAGAAGATGTTATATAATAACATAATATAGCTCAAGTTAAAATGAGAAACTCAGTGTTCAATCAAGGCCATCCGTTTTAATTAAATACGATACGAACAACGAAATTACTTATTAAGCATTTGTAACGCTTAGGAATTACGTATTCTGAAAATAATCGTATTTGTAAAACATTAGTTAGATGTTGAACTATAATTGTCGACTATAACCGAAAGCTAATAAGGTTTAAATCACATCTTGGAATCAACGTTTGTTTTCAAGATAAGAATGGCTGAAGAAAATATAATTACAGAAATTCCATTAAACCACTTAGATGAATTTTTGTGCTTTTGACCTTCTTCAACTTGTTTTTGAAACCGACGTTTCGGTAGAAAGTTTGACAAGGTGTGTGGCCTAACATTGCTATTATCGTCCTTTGCAGAACATTGTTATACTAAAAATTGTAGTGTAGAGCCCTGAAACATAGTTTTTAAAATACGATTACTCGGCTAAGTATGTGAAAGATAACTGGATCCTCAAAAATAAACGTATTGAAAAAAAAGAGGCTAAAGCTTTCTAGAAAAACTATGGTTTTTATTGCTTTAGAAAGGGTAAGGGGCAATTACGGTAACCTTGGTCCTCATGTCCCATTCACAAAGACCTACTTAGGTCAAGATCAACGTAGATGGTATTTGTCAAGCTACATGCGTTTCTATCC
>NW_013685168.1:0-1527 GCF_000517525.1 Limulus polyphemus | reverse complement strand
AAAATATAGGTTTACCTTCACTTACTAAACTGCTTCATGTTAAAATATAGGTTTACTTACTAAACTGCTTCATGTGAAAATATAGGTTCACTTACTAAACTTCTTCATGGGAAAATATAGGTTTACTTACTAAACTGCTTCATGTGAAAATATAGGTTCAACATGAAGCAGTTTAGTAAGTAAACCTATATTTTCCCATGAAGCAGTTTAGTAAGTCACATGAAGCAGTTTTTGTACTACTAGTTCTGATGATGATGTGGTAATAGTGAAATGTTGGCTGAAATAAGAAACAACAACTTATTATTATCTCGAGATTAAAAAGTCGATATTTACTGAATTTATTAGATACTAATTTTTTACCACTTTACCGACTAATAAGTTGGATGAAGATAGCAGGTTTACATAACTTGTACTTCATTTTTAGGCGTAATCATATGTGTGTAGTCACTAAGATAATACATTAAACATGACTGATAACGTAACATGGAAAATAGTAATTGTTTATTGTTTTAGGTAAAAATATATCTATTTCAACATGAAAGGAAAAAACAATATACAGTTTTCATGTACAAAAAATTAATCTGTAGATCTTTTCTGCTCAAAAACAGGGATACATTGTGGTTTTAGTGAATTCTCTTATTTCTGGTTTTGGATTGTTACTTTTCGTTATCGGACAATATTTTTCAAATTAATATTATAAACTTTAAATTACAGTCCTTGCTTCGTTCTTTGGTAGAATTGGAAATATATCCTATGAACTTTATGCATTTCTCGTTATTTCTGTTTTATAACTGTCGTAAAATATACTTCATATTAATAATACAACTTCAAATTATTTTTATGCTTTAAATGTCTATAGCTTTCAGAGGTTAGAATCCAATAAATCTAATGTTTGTAGTTCAATATTTGTACTAAAATTAACATATATCCATAACATTTCCGTTTGACTTCATAATCTCCTCAAACTCGAGTGTAAGTAAATCGCTGTCATAAAAATGAGCATGGTTGTTAATAAACTCAATATTAGAGATCCTGTAAAACATGGTTGTTAATAAACTCAATATTAGAAATCCTGTAGAACATGGTTGTCAATAAACTCAATATTAGAGATCCTGTAAAACATGATTGTTAATAAGCTCAATATTAGAAATCCGGTAAAACTTGGTTGTTAATAAACTCAATATTAGAAATCCGGTAAAACTTGGTTGTTAATAAACTCAATATTAGAGATCCTGTAAAACATGATTGTTAATAAGCTCAATATTAGAGATCCTGTAAGACACGGTTGTTCATAAACTCAATATTAAAGATCCTGTAAGACACGGTTGTTAATAAACTCAATATTAGAAATCCGGTAAAACATGGTTGTTAATAAACTCAGTATTAGAGATCCTGTAAAACATGGTTGTTAATAATCTCAATATTAGAAATACGGTAAAACATGGTTGTTAATAAACTCAATATTAGAAATCCTGTAAAACATGGTTGTTAATAAACTCAATATTAGAAATCCGGTAAAACTTGGTT
>NW_013685167.1:0-1527 GCF_000517525.1 Limulus polyphemus | reverse complement strand
AGGTCCTAAAACTTATAGTCACATCCAATCTTAATACAGACTAGCTCCTAAAACTTATAGTCACATCCAATCTAATACAGACGAACTTATAGTCACATCCAATCTAATACAGACTAGCTCCTAAAACTTATAGTCACATCCAATCTAATACAGACTAGCTCCTAAAACTTATAGTCCCAGCCAATCTAATACAGACTAGCTCCTAAAACTTATAGTCACATCCAATCTAATACAGACCAGGTCCTAAAACTTATAGTCCCAGAGATTGGATGTGACTATAAGTTTTAGGACCTGCAATCTAATACAGACTAGCTCCTAAAACTTATAGTCACATGTAATCTATTACAGACTAGCTCCTAAAACTTATAGTCACATGCAATCTAAGGTTAGCTCCTTAAACTTATAGTCACAAGCAATCTAAGACTAGCTCCAAAAACTTATAGTCACATCCAATCTAAGGTTAGCTCCTTAAACTTATAGTCACGTCCGATCTAAAGCTAGCACCTAGAACTTATAGTTACAGCCAATCTAAGGTTAGCTCCTTAAACTTATAGTTACAGCCAATCTAAGACTAGCTCCAAAAACTTAATAGTCACAGCCAATCTAAGGTTAGCTCCTTAAACTTATAGTCACGTCCGATCTAAAGCTAGCACCAAGAACTTATAGTCACAGCCAATCTAAGGTTAGCTCCTTAAACTTATAGTTACAGCCAATCTAAGACTAGCTCCGAAAACTTAATAGTCACAGCCAATCTAAGGTTAGCTCCTTAAACTTATAGTCACGTCCGATCTAAAGCTAGCACCTAGAACTTATAGATACAGCCAATCTAAGGCTAGCACAACCTCGTTAGGCTTCAACACACATACAATTTACTTTAGTTTAACCCTAGTTCCCTTAACTTCTAACTGTAGGTTATAAGCTGCTGGTTTCTCTTTATTTATTGTAGTTTATCTCTTTAAGGGTAGTTTTTTGAACCTAAAATATAATTGTATCTTAAACTTACAATCGACAAAAAGTAGGATCAGAATATCGAAACTAATTGTCGAAACCTAACGATATATTAGAATTTTAAAACAAATATGTCTAACATTTGTAATTGGTAGGCGTTTAAACCATAAATTTTATCAAAATAGATATACTGATACTGACTGTAGGTCTACTTGTACCACTGTACTGTTGAAGTAACGCTTACTGGTACTGACTGTAGGTCGACTTGTACCACTGTACTGTTGAAGTGACGCTTACTGGTACTGACTGTAAGTCTACTTGTACTACTGAACTGTTGAAGTAACGCTAACTGATACTGACTGTAGATCTACTTGTACTACTGTACTGTTAAGTGACGCTTACTGGTACTGACTGTAGGTCTACTTGTACTACTGTACTGTTGAAGTAACGCTTACTGGTACTGACTGTAGATCTACTTGTGCCACTGTACTGTTGAAGTAACGCTTACTGATACTGACTGTAGATCTACTTGTACTACGGTACTGTTGAAGTGACGCTTACTGATATTGACTGTAGGTC
>NW_013685166.1:0-1527 GCF_000517525.1 Limulus polyphemus | reverse complement strand
CGACTAAGTGTAAATAGCCTTTTAAATGGGGTGAAAAATATTAGGGACAACTATGTGTAAATAGCTTTTTAAAAGTATAGGTGTGCGTGAAAAATTTGAAACAAACAATCCTCTTCTCCAAATCTTCCGAAAGCCGGCAAATTTTCAGTTTTAATTCCACGTTTCAACAACAGCATCATTTTAAAACCAAGAAACAAACGAATTATTTTACATACAGAACACCTTCTTACAACAGATATTCTACTTTAGATGTTTTCATCTAAAAACTCGGTTCCATTTACAACTCTCAACCCCCACTCACCATTCGATCACGTTGCTACAGAACCCCTCACCCCCACCAAACCATAAAAAGTTACCGTGACATCGATACTGGCAACGAAAAAATAAGACACTCCCACAACACGTGCTTCGTCCTTTACTTTCATCTCCTTCTAAAAAAAAAAGTGGAAATTAAAAAAAACAGAAAGAAACGAGATTAAAAAATTATTTCATTCAGACCACAACTTGTGGTTGACTGTAAAGGTTCTCACTCACTTTTTTTTTACTGGATAAAGCATGTTACTTTCATCCAGTTGAGTAAGATGGATCTGAGTATGCTAGGACATGAACAGAGCATCCTGTTCTGTTTCCAGCAGTTCATGACTAGGTTAAAATATCAACAAAACATCCTGATCCTAGTCATGAACTGCTGGAAACAGTAAGGCATTCTTAAAGTCGTATTTAACGCAACAAGGCACGTGTTCTTCATAGTGGCCACGCGCTCACGATGTAGTCAGCGTTTGTAGTAGCTTAACATAATTGTTTTTATGTTGTGTTTTTTTTAATCAAATAGCGTGCACAATTAGCTGCGTATAAATAATAATGTTCAACATCCTATTAACACATAATGATGTTAAAAACTCTAACAACTCCACCACTAGGCTTAAATCCTGACGTTGTTACATGTACATCAAACCACTGTATCCATTACAGACCGTCTATATACCACGAGGGTACGAACTTCTCCACGTGAGAAAACCACCCACTGACCTCACACGTACACTTTAATGTTCTACGTCGGTTTCAAGAGCTCGAGCCTGGGGCTCTCTATGGACGGAAGGGTCCAATTAATCCACTCGTGTACTGGGAACTTTCTTGATGAAAGACATTAAAACGAATATAGGCTGGCGTTAGCTATAACCTCTCTCTAATTAACTTGATAATGTGGTAAAAAGGAAATAATAACAACATCTCAGTCAACATCTGTGTAATAGGATACAGATCCTGGTTGACAAGTTATTAATTCACTGGGAGATTATATTTACATAGGTTTGTGTCACTTTAAAATAATGACCCGAAACTTAGAGTCTGTAATAAATTTACAAGTTAGAATTTATCACGTTTACATAATTCAAACATACTTGATATCAGTCTAAGTAAATTATACTTCGTTCATATTAATATTACCATGTTAAAGACCAGATCATATCTGATAATAAATATTACCATGTTAACGAAGAGGTCATCTCTAATAATTAATATTACCAC
>NW_013685165.1:0-1527 GCF_000517525.1 Limulus polyphemus | reverse complement strand
TATCTTCGTCTACAACAACAACAAACAACCTACAATTATATGCACGAGTAAAATATCTTTAAATAATCTTTGTTTTATCAGCTTTCGGCGGTTAAGATACACTTCGTCCGTCTCTTTGTTTATCAACTTACACGTATATCTTTGTCTTTCTGGTTTAGTTACATTATTGTCATATCTCCTTGGCGGATAGCGGTAAGTTATCGGATTTACAACCCTCAAATCAGGGGTTCGATTCCATTCGGTGGACACATCGATAGGCCGAAGCTATAAGAAAACACACACACACACATGTATCTCCCAGTATATTTTCAGCCAATAGATATCGTCTAGTTACGTCAGTTCCTGTACAACAGGTAAGTGGTTGGAACTGATCTGAATCATACTTTCAAACGTTTCAGACAACCGTTAATCACTAAAGGATGAACGTTTCAGACAATCGGACAACCGTTAATCACTAAAGGGTGATACAAAAGATGCGAACCACCAAGGTATTCCTAAGTCCCGCCCTGTTAATAATTTCTCTGAGTCATATATATATGTATGTGTGTGTGTTGGAATGTTATTAGCCTTAAAAAACGTATGGAAGTAACCCCGTTGTGCATTCCATCCTGATCTTATGCCCTTACACTTTTTATTTAGGGAAACATACAACCAAATAACCTGCAAGAATTGAAGAAGAAAATCATAACAGCCTACACTACTGTAACAAATGTTATATAACTGTAACGTTTCAAATGTTACAAAAGTGACATTGTGTCGCGATACGAACGGTAAACATTTCGAACAGCTGTAAAAGCAAGACACCCAAATCCTTCATCACCCTGTATAGGGATCCTCTCTGTATGTAACAAGTAGCAATACTTAAAAACAAATATACGATAATAGAGTTACATGTTGTTCATAATCATGTACGCAAGTCAAATGTGGATGATAAACAATGCAGAAACCATGTTTATCCATGTAGTGATACTGGACATATATAAAACGAACTAACCTTAGTTTTTATCACCCTTTAGTGATTAACGGTTGTCCGATTGTCTGAAACGTTTGAAAGTATGATTCAGATCAGTTCCAACCACTTACCTTTTGTACTGGACATGTATAAAACGAACTAACCTTAGTTTTTGTCTGTTTAGTTTTGGGAGATAGTTAAGTTCATTATTTAAGACAATAGTAAAATTACTCTTTTTCACAACATTAAATTTATTGTAATATTAGGATACAACAATATGAGGATATAGTGTTGGGTAAGTTTAAAAACAATATCCTACCAGCCCGGCAGGTCAAGTTGTCCAACAATGTAGCGACAAGCCTTGGTATTGGATTAATCTTTGTTCATTTAAGACACCAAGTAAGAACATTTAATCTAATAAATATTTAAAATGTTAGAAGAGTTTCATGACAAATGAAACATTTTATATCACTGTAGTAATGTGGGCGGGTTCATTAGAAATAATATTATCACGGTGGAACACAAACCATATAAAGTGTTTACTAGTTACGAGAGTTTATATATATATATATATA
>NW_013685164.1:1307-2066 GCF_000517525.1 Limulus polyphemus | reverse complement strand
TTACCTGTATACTTTCTCCAGTTACAATGTCCCATACAGACTTGGCTCGAAATTTGTGCTTTCGTGGCCCATCTATATTTCTTGGGTCCAAGGGAACTCATTCAACCATTAATACTTCAAGACGTTCTGCATATACTAGGCCTACCATTAATATTCCCAGAGCTGTGTTAGCCATTTAACTTCCAGGGTTGAAAGTTAAAGTTTACTCTAAGATCTATTATATTTTCATCAAAATATTCCTTTAGCTACCACCACTTTTGAAATGTGTTCTATTATATCGCGTTTTTTTTTTTTGCACTGTTTAGTTATATAATACCAATTTCAATTTATGTAATGATAGCAAATTAATGTATTTCTTCAATAAACGCTACAGCCATGCTCACTTGTATGCCAAATTTCAATTACATAAACTTTTCAACATAAGCTTCCAAAAGAATATAGACCTAACTTACTTATAAACTAACTTGTGGAATTTCACGGATATTTGATCGAGTAACTTAGCATCAAAATAAACACAATAACTCTCTTTTCTATCATTGAATTATTTTTCTAAATCTGAACTAACTGAACTCAATCATTACTGATAACTCATATTTATATTGTGCTCTTGTTTCAAGATACTCCACGAAGCTTCTAGGTTTTAACTTTCACGCACTTTCTATACCTTAACGTTATGTGTCTTCCAGGAAACATCTAAATTTAAATAAAATGAAACAATAGGTTGCAACAATACATTGGCTCAATAGCTTAGAACTAATA
>NW_013685164.1:0-769 GCF_000517525.1 Limulus polyphemus | reverse complement strand
TTCTTGGGTACACGGGAACTCATTCAACCATTAATACTTCAAGACGTTCTGAATATACTAGTTTTACCATTAATATTACCAGAGCTATGTTAGCCATTTAACTTCCAGGGTTGAAAGTTAAAGTTTACTCTAAGGTCTGTTATATTTTCATCAAAATATTCCTATAGCTACCACCACCTTTGAAATGTGTTCTATTATATCGCGTTTTTTTTTTTGCACTGTTTAGTTATATAATACCAATTTCAATTTATGTAATGATAGCAAATTAATGTATTTCTTCAATAAACGCTACACCCATGCTCACTTGTATGCCAAATTTCAATTACATAAACTTTTCAACATAAGCTTCGAAAAGAATATAGACCTAACTTACTTATAAACTAACTTGTGGAATTTCTCTAATATTTGATCAAGTAACTTAGCATCAAAATAAACACAATAACTCTCTTTTCTGTCATTGAATTATTTTTCTAAATCTGAACTAACTGAACTCAATCATTACTGATAACACATATTTATATTGTGCTCTTGTTTCAAGATACTCCACGAAGCTTCTCGGTTTTAACTTTCACGTACTTTCTATACCTTAACGTTATGTGTCTTCCAGGAAACATCTACATTTAAAAAATGAAACAATAGGTTGCAACAATACATTAACTCAATAGCTTAGAACAAATACTTTCTTACATTATTGGACAGCCGTAAGCACAAAAAACACGTATATCTGGTATAAACCGAGGAACAGTATTACACTTACATTCCTATTTTC
>NW_013685163.1:0-1528 GCF_000517525.1 Limulus polyphemus | reverse complement strand
AAAGTTTAAATCAAGTAATGAAAGTAAGTTAAAGTTAAAATTAAGTTAAGGAAGTTAGTTAAAGTTAAAATTAAGTAATGAAAGTAAGTTAAAGTTAAAATTAAGTTAAGGAAGTTAGTTAAAGTTAAAATTAAGTAATGAAAGTAAGTTAAAGTTAAAATTAAGTTAAGGAAATTAGTTAAAGTTAAAATTACGTTATGAAAGTAAGTTAAAATTAAGTTAAGGAAGTTAGTTAAAGTTAAAAATAAGTTAAGAAAGTTAGTTAAAGTTAAAATCAAGTTATGAAAGTAAGTTAAAGTTAAAATTAAGTTAAGGAAGTTAGTTAAAAAATGTGGCTTTGCTATAAGTGTCCTGTTTATTTAACATAGAAAACATTGATTTCGTCTAATTTTTGTTCAATTCCCTAAATATAGTGTGAGAAATATAAAATCACCCACTATGATGGAATATGTGGGCGAAAAAACCCCAAAACAATAACGTAACTGCAGTTTAAAGTAGAATAACAACTTGCCAATATCCATTCATAACTTTCTTAACTTGATTTTAACTTTAACTAACTTTCTTAATCATATTTTAACTTTAAGTAACTTTCTTAACTTAATTTTAATGAATAAGGAAAGGGAGAGAAGTAGTGCTAATTAGCTGTTAGTTTATACACCATTTATATGTTGAATATATAAATGGTGTATAAACTAATGAATAAGGAAAGGGAGAGAAGTAGTGCTAATTAGCTGTTAGTTTATACACCATTTATATGTTGAATATATAAATGGTGTATAAACTAAAATATAATTACCTGACATAGAGAGATCGTCCTTTTGTTTATACTATATAATGCTAAGTATCAGAATTAGTAAACGTATTGTGTTAATAATTAATCTGTTTAGAGATAACATTCTTATCTGACCATATCCTTCTGTTTGTACATAGTTCAAAGTGTCCGTATTACTAAATATGTAAGTTCTTCTCTCTTACCTTACATAACGATTCTTTATATGCTCGTGTATTGATTGTGTGCCTAAGACTGCTTTATGACTCCTCCTATTTCTGTTGTTGTTCTTTTTCACTGTCTTAACAGACACACTTGAAAAGGCACAAAAAAGGTGTTAATAATAATAATATTTATCTGAAGCTTAACAATCGAACGAATACTGGGCACCATTCAAAGTAAGAGCTTCTAAAGGAAAACAAAGCTTAGTTGTTATTGCAATACTAAAACTAATTGCGTCTATTCAAAACTAATACAAACTATACTGCTCTTTACCAGTATGCTATCAATACAGTAAAAGGAACTTTTCTTTCCGTGGTATTCTTATTAATGTTCAATAATACCAAAAGGATTTTGTAGATTACTTTCAAAATTAACACGCAAATCTTTTACGTATTGACGCATCGGAAATAACTATTGTTTCTACTGGAAAACACGAGGAAATAAAAACCATCATATTTTTTAGTGTGTTTTATATTCTGGAAATTACCTGGTATACAAATATGATCATTAACTTAATCAATTGGATCTCGAATCTTC
>NW_013685162.1:0-1528 GCF_000517525.1 Limulus polyphemus | reverse complement strand
CGTTACTTAGCTGGAAGCACAACCTTTGTGATTAAATATGACCACTTGCAACTGAACGTTTCGTTTAGAAACAAGTAACATCATGTCCTATGAAACCTAATTAACCCTGACGAGTGTATAACGTTTCGTTTAACACCGCGTTTGAATCAAAATGTTCCAAAATCTGGAAATGGATATTTATCACAAAATGTTTGATAACTGGTAAGCCTCGATTAATAGAAAATGTCCGATAGCAGGTAAGCCTCGATTAATTAAAAAAAAAGGCCTAATTATTTATCACAGAATGTCTGATAATTAATAATTTTATGTAGATATCTACGTAAAGACAAGTAACCTCAAAAAGTCCAAAATGTGTCGGGATCCAGTTCTGCAGGTTATTTGGGTATGATATAAAAATGTATTACGGACAAAGCCTTCTTTCAACGCGACAATGATAAAAGGCTTAGCAAACTTCCCCAAACGATGAACAGAAAATTGTCAATGTGTCGATTAGGTAGATTACATAAAAGCGGGGGGTGTAGGCTTGTAGAAGAGAAAGCGGTTTATAGAATGTTTATTTTTTACTACTTGTATCGCTCACGTTAGAATTCTCCTAAATCAGTTTTATATTCCTTAAATGTCGGATATATTAATAACGTGATTTCCCGGGACTTGAAATCAGAGTTCATGTTGATGATGGGCAACATCTATCAACAACTCTAGGCCCTGGTGGCCATGTTTTATTAACCTCTAGTTAACTGAAATTCGGTAAGACCACTACTCTTTTCGCATCAGGTTTTCTTTAAAAAGTTGCTTTCGGAGATCACGAGGCTCGTGTAATAGTAGTATTAAACAGATCATCTATAAACTGACTTCCCGGGTTGTAATTAAAACATGTGTAAAGACAGGTATTATTAGCTTGGAGCTAAGCCTTCTAAACGAAGATATTTCAACAGGAGGTCACCAACTGGGGGTGCACGAATCTGACGAGGGAGGGGGCAGTAACAAATACAATATTATCAAGGTACTCATTATCTATGTTTTAATCGGGTGAGGTCTCGGTTAGGATGAAGAATGTTCTGGGAGGGTTGTACTGAGAAAGTTTGGGAATCTATGTTCTACTGTAAAGGTAATTCGTTCCGGTTGTTTGTCGATTTCGCCTGTTTCATAAAAAAGTAGTAATAAAAACTCCTCATGTTTCTGTGATTAAATATGACAAGGTTGTGCTTCCAGCTAAGTAACGACACGACTCAAACTCTTGTTTCTTTATCATGTAGTGAGAGTGTATGATGTTCCATAAGTTCAGTTGCAAGTGTTATCATGTAGTGAGAGTGTATGATGTTCCAGTTGCAAGTGTTATCATGTAGTGAGAGTGTACACACTCTCACTTACAACTGAACTTATGGAACATCAATCACACACTCTCACTACATGATAATTATCATGTAGTGAGAGTGTATGATGTTCCATAAGTTCAGTTGCAAGTGTTATCATGTAGTGAGAGTGTATGATGTTCCAGTTGCAAGTGTTATCATGTAGTGAGAGTGTA
>NW_013685161.1:0-1528 GCF_000517525.1 Limulus polyphemus | reverse complement strand
AAGGTGTAGTCTGATAAATAGTCAACTGATTAGTCTTAGACCCAATTAGGCTTCTCCAATGTAGCAGGTTATTATATTGTTGTAAGATTAGACGTAAAACAAGTACAAGGTGTCTTTAAAGAGCTAACTGATTAAGTTAAGTCCATGTTAAACGGATAATCTATTAGGTTTAGCACACTTAGCAGCAAAGTAGGTGATTAGGTTAAATTCATGATACCATGCACAACTTGTTAGTTAATAGGCTTAGCTCAAGTAATAGAGTTAAACAGTTAATCTAGGAAATCTTGTAGTTAAGTGCTTATTTGTTTGTAAATTTACTAGGAGTAACCAGAATTTGGTCAATTTCGTGAAGAGTTAACGATTTTCATATACATCCTTATAAACAATAATTATTGACTTAGTTTGATTAGTATATTTATTGTTTTAATTTCGTTAATGGTTTCACACAGTTCGAAATTATCATGTACGAGTCACACAACAAGAGTTACTGATACATTGTAAAAAACGTGCTTCTATAACAAGTTAACAACTTAATAAATCAAACTTACCCTGGTTTAGCAGTGGAGACGTGAGATTCCAGAGTGACCTTAAAAACGTTTCATGTCGTTCTTCCGGTCGTAGCAGTTTACAAACAACATGGTAAGTTCCAGTTATCTGATCGTAGTATTCCTTCTCTTGTATAACTGGAACTTACTAGGTGTGGTTCTGATCGTAGTATTCCTTCTCTTGTAACCGCACCTAGTAAGTTCCAGTCATCAAGAGAAGGAATACTACGATCAGTAACAACATCTAGTTCATAACTAAAAAATTATACGACTTTTCATTTCGAAGCAACAATTTAAATGAATGCTACACAGTCGTGGTATGTTAAAGTTTAGCTGTTTGTCTCTGACGGTTGAAAGATCTACAAAGTATATATAAATCTTTTTGCAACTTAATCAGAAAAAAAAACTAATTACGAAAAACACACTTTAGGAACGTAAACACTCAAAGAAATTATTTGTTACCGAGAAGGGTGAACTTTACAAATAGTCTTATGTTTAACACTATGTTTTATATCGTTTATACAATAAGATGTTTTTTTTTAGCTTTGATGGATTTAATTTAGTAATACATCTTTCTTTAATTTCATAGAAACGTAATTGATGTTATAAAAGCAAAATTTTAAATTTCATTATATTACTATTCTGTTGTTTTGGACATGTCAGTTTTAAGCGATTAAAAGTCTGTACTCACTTAACTTACTTATATTAGGGTGCTATAACAAGACAGGCTAGGTGCTAAATTAAGTGCTAGAACAAGACAAGTGTGTCTAGGTTGGGTGATAAACAGGACAAGTTTCTCTAGAGTAGGTGCTAGAACAAGACAAGTGTGTCTAGGTTAGGTGATAAACAGGACAGGTTTCTCCGGAGTAGGTGCTAGAACAAGACAAGTGTGTTTAGGTTAGGTGATAAACAGGACAGGTTTCTCTGGAGTAGGTGCTAGAACAAGACAAGTGTGTCTAGGTTAGGTGATAAACAGGACAAGT
>NW_013685160.1:0-1528 GCF_000517525.1 Limulus polyphemus | reverse complement strand
AGTAACAGAATTAGAACCTCCACAATTAAACAATATTAAATATTATTATAACCATCAATGGTTAGTCAAGTCACAGTAACAGAATTAGTTTAATTGTGGAGGTTCAATATTATTATAACCATCAATGGTTAGTGAAGTCACAGTTCATTTCTCTTTCACTCACACTGGATATAACATAATCAGAAAAAGACCATAATAACAGCTTCATGTCACTCAAAAGCTATATTTCAGAACTACCAGATATTCTTGGAAAATATTTCTACCATTCCGGACTTACTGTGGCTTGAAGTGGACTTACTGTGGCTTGAAGAGACACTTCAGGCACGGAAACTACATCAGTTACCGGACTTGGGGGAGACTGAATCCTGAAAAGCAAGTGAATGTTTTCAACTTTCATGTTATCTTAAACTATAACGTTTTAAAAAGCATTCAGGAACTAAATATATCAACTACTTATTTATTAACTGATTTTTAAGCTGTGAAGAAACAGCACCCACAAAAAGCACCTCAACAAACTTGTATAAACTTGGTTCCACATGATATTAATCATTTCCACATCAGACATTCCCATAGAGTTTATATGGTTATTGTGCTACATGATTGTACTTCACTCTTTGTCACATGGTTATTGTGCTACATGATTGTACTTCACTCTTTGTCACATGGTTATTGTGCTACATGATTGTACTTCACTCTTTGTCACATGGTTATTGTGCTACATGATTGTACTTCACTCTTTGTCACATGGTTATTGTGCTACATGATTGTACTTCACTCTTTGTCACATGGTTATTGTGCTACATGATAGTACTTCACTCTTTGTCACATGGTTATTGTGCTACATGATTGTACTTCACTCTTTGTCACATGGTTATTGTGCTACATGATTGTACTTCACTCTTTTTTTAGTTTCAAAAAGAAATATTAAATAAATTCTCAATCTTTTCTTCTCTCTATCAGGTGGCACTTCTTCAGTTTGAATTGCCCACTACACACTTATACTAGATACTGCTACGCCATAATGTATGTTTATAGCCTTCACATCTTTTGCTTTTCAGAAGTATAAACAGGAAAGTCATATGTCACATCCTTCCTATCTCATCTTGCCTTTCAAAAAAAAAAAAGTCAACAATTCTGACATTTGCTACCGGATTATTTAGAACCAATATAAAAAACAGATTTTGCTTTACAAGATTCATTACGTTCACTTAAAGAACACATATGAAAGTATTTATACACGGTTTCTTTGTTTTTGCCTTTCTGATGTTCGACTCGGCTACAAACAAAGTTTTAACCTATTTATAGCTCGGTTAAAAATCCAGTTAAATAATAGTAATTTTAGGACATTCTATTTTTGTGGATGATAATACCTGTATTTTAAGTTAGATATTTGAAATAAAAATTAATGTTTTAAAACATTGCTTCTAAAACGTAAGCCAACGGTGTTTCATGTACTGATAGTAAAAAAACCCAAATACAGATGTCAGCACTGCATTTCTTATTTTTTATTTACACATCATATATAAAC
>NW_013685159.1:0-1529 GCF_000517525.1 Limulus polyphemus | reverse complement strand
TAAATATGTGGTATAGAAACTATTGTTAAATATGTAGTATAGAAACTATTGTTAAATATGTAGTATAAAAACTATTGTTAAATGTGTAGTATAAAAACTATTGTTAAATATGTGGTATAGAAACTATTGTTAAATATGTAGTATAGAAACTATTGTTAAATATGTAGTATAAAAACTATTGTTAAATGTGTAGTATAAAAACTATTGTTAAATATGTGGTATAGAATCTATTGTTAAATATGTAGTATAGAAACTATTGTTAAATATGTAGTATAGAAAATATTGTTAAATATGTAGTATAGAAACAATTGTTAAATATGTAGTATAAAAACTATTGTTAAACATGTAGTGTAGAAACTGTTGTTAAACATGTAGTGTAGAAACTATTGTTAAACATCTAGTGTAGAAACTATTGTTAAATATATAGTATAGAAACTATTGTTAAATGTGTAGTATAAAAACTATTGTTAAATGTGTAGTATAGAAACTATTGTTAAATATGTAGAATAGAAACTATTGTTAAATATGTAGTATAGAAACTATTGTTACATGTTTTATATAGAAACTATTGTTAAATATGTAGAATAGAAACTATTGTTAAATATGTAGTATAGAAACTATTGTTACATGTTTTATATAGAAACTATTGTTAAATATGTAGTATAGAAACTATTGTTACATGTTTTGTATAGAAATTATTGTTAAATATGTAGTATAGAAATCTATTGTTACATGTTTTGTATAGAAATTATTGTTAAATATGTAGTATAGAAACTATTGTTAAATATGTAGTATAGGTATTATTGTTAAATCTTTAGTATAACAAGAATTTTCAAATGTGTAATACTGAAACTTTTAAATGCGGCATATAGAAAATACTGTTAAACCTATAGTATAGTACAGAAACTATTGTTAAATGTGTAGTATAGAAACTATTGTTAAATATGTAGTGTAGAAACTATTGTTAAATATGTAGTGTAGAAACTATTGTTACATGTGTAGTATAGAAACTATTGTTTAATATGTGGTATAGAAACTATTGTTAAATATGTAGTATAAAAACTATTGTTACATGTGTAGTATAGAAACTATTGTTAAATATGTAGTATAAAAACTATTGTTAAATATGTAGTGTAGAAACTATTGTTAAATATGTAGTGTAGAAACTATTGTTAAACATGTAGTGTAGAAACTATTGTTAAACATGTAGTGTAGAAACTATTGATAAATATATAGTATAGAAACTATTGTTAAATGTGTAGTATAGAAACTATTGTTAAATGTGTAGTATAAAAACTATTGTTCAATATGTAGTATAGAAACTATTGTTTAATATGTGGTATAGAAACTATTGTTAAATGTGTAGTATAGAAACTATTGTTAAATATGTAGTATACAAACTATTGTTAAATATGTAGTGTAGAAACTATTGCTAAATGTGTATTATAGAAACTATTGTTAAACATGTAGTATAGAAACTATTGTTAAACATGTAGTATAGAAACTATTGTTAAACATGTAGTGTAGAA
>NW_013685158.1:0-1529 GCF_000517525.1 Limulus polyphemus | reverse complement strand
TACTATATATATATATATAGTATTAGGGTAAAGAAAATAACATAATTTACAGTTTTACTGAAAAATAACTTATGATATTCATTTAGGAGGTTCTATAAGTTATGCAAATGAAATTTGAAAACTGTGAAATTAGAAAATTTATTTTTAATCCTAATGTGAAAATTACTCTGACTCCATAACTTCATAAACAAATCTTTAGTGAAAGTACATACATAAAACAATAAGATTTTTTTTAACAAAAGACTTGTTTGCCAAATTTCATGAAGATATGCCTGTGACATTAAAAGTTATAGTGTGTATAGTTTCATGGTTATATGGTGGTTAATACGTTGGTCGAAATGAGTGAGCCTGTGGCAGTTTTTTTGTAGTTTTTTTTTTTTTCTATTCTTGTCTTAGAACCTTATACATATTTTCTTTCATCAATACCTTAATGTTTGGGGGTTTCCTTCTTATTCTGCAGCAGCAAGCTCAGCAACAGATTCGACACCCCCAGCAACAACAACAAATCCTCATCCAACAACCTCCTCCTGGTATCAGAGCTCAGATTCCTCCTGGAGTTTCACAATCCACTTTAGCCACTTCTCTCAATCAACAGCAGCAGCAGTCACAACAGAACCAAGGCTGGGATGATGCAAACATGCTTGAACAGTTACTGTAAAGTAATTACATTAAAGCTAAAGTACATTTTAAAGATATGCTCTAAGATACAGAGACTGTTTATTCTTTGTTGACAGGTGAGAAAATTTGGTTTTACAAGACATGCAAAGCAGACTTTTTTTATTTTATTAACAGGTGTAATCTGTAAGTCATTACATGCCAGACCAACTGATTAGCATTTAATCCTTGTTCAAAAGTATACCAAGTTGATCACAGCACACCTGGTGAATAACTTAACACTGGGTAAACCATGTTGAATATGGCACGTCAAACAACTGTTTTGCTCAACAAGACTAATAATAGAAGTGAATACTGATGTATTTGACCAATCACTGTGTGTGAATGTTGAGCAACAAATTTTATTTGAAACCTACTTCATATAATGTTACCTATTAGGTTGTTTCTAAAAAAAATGCCACAAAATTCTTTTGTCAAACAGTTGACTACACTGTGGCAGTAATCATGTGCTATATCAAGTGCTTCAGCTCAAATTTCAAATACATGATAGCATATATAACAAAGTTCCCAAATTATCATGTTAACTCTTTCATAATACGTGCAAAAAAACAGATGTTTTGTGGGATCTTGTTGCAGGGTTTATACCAGTTTTTTTAATTAAATATAAAATAATTGAAGTTCGTAGCCAGAACATTTTACATACCTTGCAAGCATGTTAACTATGTACTTATTTAAAAACAGATGATACTTCTTCATCAAAATGATCACTTTCGATAGAACACTACAGAAGAAGAAGCCTTGAATTTTCAATAGTCAATAGTTTTATTGCGGTATAAAAAGCTCATAGCTTGAAAAAACCACAGGGTATTTTGTACAGTGGGACGTAAAATGTGTTGACGACACGTAAGAAAGGG
>NW_013685157.1:0-1529 GCF_000517525.1 Limulus polyphemus | reverse complement strand
AAATATAATAGGGTCTCTTCATGTTAACATAAAAAAAATATAATAGGGTCTCTTCATGTTAACATAAAAAAATATAATAGGGTCTCTTCATGTTAACATAAAAAAAATATAATAGGGTCTCTTCATGTTAACATTTTATCTTAACCATTTTTGAGTTTAGACTATAGTTAGTACCAATAATGAATGCTCACTTATAAAATAAACTGTATATTTTATTTCATTGTCACTACAGAATGTGTCCAAAAAGCATATGAGTGGGTGTTTAAATTATCTAGTGATTTTTAAAATGTTATTCAAGTGAGTGTGTGGCTAATTTAGTGAAGTGTTTGGGAGTGTGTTACAGTTTATTTATGTATATTTGTAGTGTTCGAAGATGTATGATTTGTTTTATTTTTCTTGGTCACTTTTAATCTTTCAAAGAAGTTGTCTACAGATTTGTGTGATAAACAATAATTATTGATTTGTAAACACGCAGAACATTTGTGATTAGTTAAGATGGCCATTTTTTTTACTTTTTCCAGGTCTTCAGGTTTCACTAATTTTAGGCATTGCTCTTGGTGGATCTCTGGGGTTGGTGGTGCTGGTGCTTGTGTTCTATGCTCAACTGTTCTAGATCTTATATTAAAGCAAAACTCACCAGCAAACTAAACTGTTCTAGATCTTATATTAAAGCAAAACTCACCAGCAAACTAAACTGTTCTAGATCTTATATTAAAACAAAACTCACCAGCAAACTAAAGATCATGTTAAAGTATGGTCAATACAAGAAATCGCTACATTGGGAACTTTGCTTGAATGATTAATATATAGTTAAATCTCATTGTTGTTTCAAAGTAATGTACTAATGTAATGTGGATTTAACTAGAAATAATGTTATGGTCATTAAAAAACGACTGTTGACTGAGAACAAACATAAATCTCTCCGTGTTGGCTTCATGGCCTGATTAGCAGGGCTTTGTATAAAGTTATTTTTGACAATTATAGGTTTTGGACTAGTTTAACATAATCAGAAATGGTCAAATGCATGGGTTTCAGTGTATTTTTAGGTGTTGCTGTCATTATGCTGGTACTTCTAAATAAGGCCAGGCCCAGTCCACTTAATGATAACAAATGAGTTTATTTCTTCCTTAATATTGACAACTATCAGTATTACTTGTAGGCTTAAGTTTACAAATAATGTTCAAACACAAATACCTCGCTAATGGTACCTTGACTGATGTTAAGATACACTAATTTGTGCAGCTGGTTGAAACATGCAACTGAATACACATGTTAATAACACTGATCCAAATACTTCACTGCTATCTCACCAATTGACTGACCCACTCATTCTTATATCTGATGTTCGTAACATCATCTAGAACATTCTTGGTATTTTAGGACTTATTTAATATCATGCACCCTCTAACTAACATCTACATTAAAACATTTAAACTATAGCTTACAACATTACATTATTGTTGGAATAAAATATACATAAGTTGTGTTATAGGTTTGAGTAGATTCTAAGAAATCTTATCAATACAAAA
>NW_013685156.1:0-1529 GCF_000517525.1 Limulus polyphemus | reverse complement strand
AGTTAGACTTACAGTTAATACTAGCAGTCTGTTCTCTCTTTCTAATGAAACGTGATATAAAACTGAAATGTGATATAAAACAAAGAGAGAACAGACTGCTAGCTATAAATGTAAGTCTAACTCTAATGAAACGTGACATAAAACAAAGAGATGCTAGCTATAAATGTAAGTCTAACTCTAATTTATAGCTAGCAGTCTGTTCTCTCTTTGTTTTATGTCACGTTTCATTAGACTTGCATTTATAGCTAGTAGTCTGTTCTTCCCACATGACAGACGTATTTCAGAATTACCCGTATCATACCTGATGTCAATGACATATCTGCACGTTTAAACCTTTCCGCATAAGTCTATGTGTTGTTGAGTTGTTAGTGTAAATATTTATTACACTAAGATCGGATCTTCCATAATATAGACCATTTCTGTTTATCAAAATTTCTGTTGAAGTATAAAATGTGAAGCACATCTATGAACTAGCTTATAATTCAGGCAAAACCCTCTTTTTTCATCATGTAACTATGTATGTGATAGACATTGATTTTTAGGGTGGCACAATGTTGTACGGAGAAGAAAAGTTGGTGTGTTTTCTGTGATAAAGAAATGTTTATGTGGATATAAAATAAATGTGTTTCATGTGGTTTCAAACATAAGTAGAATAAAAGTAACAGATAGAAGTTTGAATAAAAAACTAACAACCACTTCTTAATGTACATAAATATAGAGTATGAACACAAGATGAGAAAATAGTCCGGAATAAATAGCTATTGATACGATCGTGTTCGGTTCTTTGTTTGCTTCGAATACTTCCACAAAGCTACGTGCTAGCTGTCCCTAATTTTTAACTGGGAAAGCAGCACCCACCACCAACTCTTGGGCTACTGTAACTGAATAGAGAGATTTGGCCATCTCATTCATGGACTCTCGTATTCACAGACTAGCAGACTAACCACTAGGCCACACCCTGTACATATTTCTTCCTAGATTCTGGCAGATCAGGTAGGTGGGTGACCAATAAATAAATAAAGAAGTGGGGTGAAAAACATATATATACAGATGAACAATTCTGTATAGAGATAGATTGACCAAAATAAAAACAAGTTTCAAAACATAGAGGAAATATAATTAAATAATTATCAAGTTAATGGAAACTAACTAGCAGATTGTCTGTGTTCAGAGTTGAACATTCAGTTCAAGTTAGTGTTTCTAACAAAGATTTCTGTGTTGTTGAAGGAACTCCACGTTTCTTCCTTTCCAGAAGTTGAATCACTTAATCAAACAACTGGAAGAAGAACTCAGGAGTGCCCACATGAGGAACCCAGAAGCAGAAGTCCAGCAGCACATGGAAGCTCTGTATAGTGAAAAAGATCACATGAAGAAAGAAAACTTTCTTCTTCGAGAAACAGTAAAAGTAAGCAAAATCCAAGTAGAATATTTGATGATATGTTAGTATCTGTAATGTTTAATACATGAGAACCTAAATCAAATCTGAGGATGCTTATTTAAAGATTTGTACCTATACTCAACATAATTCC
>NW_013685155.1:0-1530 GCF_000517525.1 Limulus polyphemus | reverse complement strand
AGTGGCTAAAACTTCATTCCAGTTTGTTCTCCAGTGTTTATATATTTATATCTTTTAGTGTTTCAACTATTATGAAAATAATAATAAGTAATGAAATATATATTAAATCTTAACAATCAGTCAGGGAGACATTTTTGATGGATTGATTCCCAAACAAAGCTTTTCAGTACCCTCTTTTTCTAAATTCATAATGAAGATTTGAATTTCTTGTGATATCTGGAATCTAAATTACTCATCAACTTGGCTGAATTCACACTATTGTTCAGATAGTAATGGAGTAAAGCCTCTACTCCCATCCAAAATCCCACAAAAACATTGGTAGTGGCCACACGTGTTGTACAATACAACATAAGGTTTCTCAGCTCTATAAAGCTATTTTCTCTGTAGTTCTTGCAAGTTCTGTTGATAGTGATTATTGAATGAGGAATTCTTGGAATAATATACAAAATATTTTGATGCTACTGAGATTTATAGTTCCTTTTCGCAACAATGCATACACCATCAATGTGGACAATGGCAGAACTCCATATGTCCAGTCATCATTTTCTTTTTTGTGATGGATTCTGCTTTGTATTGCATCACTAACTTTGCTGCAGGAGCTAGTACCGTGTGTGTGAAAAGGATGAGATAAGAGTAGTAGTCGTAGTAGTAGAAACAGTAGTTGTAGCAGAGTAGCATGATTAGCAGCAGAAGCAGCATCACAAGCATAGGACATGAGGGATTATACACCAATCAATAATTTCATCTATGTTTTCGAACAATCAGGATCTAATATTCATTAGTGCTTTTTATTTGTCCAATCGTGGTACAACAACATGAACGTGTTGTCAACCTCCTACCCAACTCTGTATATCCATGTCTGAACATTATTGAGAGAAGAATTCTTTTGTCAGTTTGTTTTTTGAGATTAACAGCTTGAGCCCTTTATTGGAATACATTTTTGTTCTGGTTCTCACTTGACTACTGGAAACCATGACACCAATCTGTAGCCAACCTAATCCCCTGAATTCAGTCTCACTGACCAGCAGACTTGGTGTTAAAAAAAAGATTCAAGAAATTCCAAAAAAAAAATACTCAACGAAGTTGTGAGTGCAAACAGAATACTGTCTTAAGACTCATGTATAAAAACAACTTGGAATAAAACTGACAGGTCAAACATTTATAATGAAGATCACATTACAAAGGGAAAGGAATTTTTAGGTTGAATAATACAAAATATTGTTAATTATCAGTTCTTTACCTTCACTAGAGATATCATGCATTTGTTTGATCCCATTTTTTTCTGTTTCATTGATAAATAAGCTAATAATATATTTTTTTTACTATTCAAAGCCACATACTTCTCACACATTCTGTGAATCACTCCCCAGTAAGGTTCAGCAACAGCAAACCACTCACAGTCCCCAGGGCCAATGTTGATGTTGATGGAACAGAAGTTGTTGTTTTCCTGGTGGCCAGGAGTCCGACTTCCAGGAACTTTCATGTACAGCTGAACTGTGTTCATTCCCAAAATGGTGTGGCCCACATGAC
>NW_013685154.1:0-1530 GCF_000517525.1 Limulus polyphemus | reverse complement strand
CACACACACACACACAAAACCTACTTCCTTTCTTTTGAATTATGTTTTACCTACTTGCTTTCTTTTGTCTTTCTGTGTGTGTTATGTATGATGTTTTACCTACTTGCTTTCTTTTGTCTTTCTGTGTGTGTATGTATGTATGATGTTTTACCTACTTGCTTTCTTTTGTATGTGTGTGTATGTATGATGTTTTACCTACTTCCTTTCTTTTGTCTCTGTGTATGTGTGCATATGAATGGTGTTTTATGAATTATGTTTTACCTACTTCCTTTCTTTTGTCTCTGTGTGTATATGTATGAATTATGTTTTACCTACTTCCTTTCTTTTGTCTCTGCGTGTATATGTATGAATTATGTTTTACCTACTTCCTTTCTTTTGTCTCTGTGTGTATATGTATGAATTATGTTTTACCTACTTGCTTTCTTTTGTCTTTCTGTGTGTGTGTATATGACACACACACATACACAGACGAAAGGAAGGAAGTAGGTAAAACATAATACACACACAGACAAAAGAAAGGAAGTAGGTAAAACATAATTCATACATATACACACAGAAAGACAAAAGAAAGGAAGTAGGTAAAACATAATTCATACATACACACACAGACACAAAAGAAAGGAACTATATGAAATACAGCATTTGCTTCATACATATATACATACGACAAGAGAAAAGGGTAGTCGGGATATCATAATTCCTACAGCCACACCTACAAACAAAGGTAAAAGAAAACTAATAGGGTAAACAAATCCCACTGCCTTACAAATACAAGCATTGAGATATTAAGAATACAAAAGCCCGAAAATAATACACAGATAAGTACAGAAAGATAGACATTCGCACCTAACTGAATTAAGTAAAAAATATCAAATCATTTCGCAAAAACAACATCTTCAATTGTGTATTTTCTTCTTCCTGTTCTGCGACTGATAACTAATGGCTTTACATCCAAGTTTTTCACTCTACGTTCATTGCTTTGTGGTAGGGTGGGAGATGAATAGAAGCGTTTATTAGTGCTCTAATTTGAATGAAAACTAACCACTTTTATTCTCACCGATGGCGAGTAAGTTTGAGGTTTTATAACACTAAGGTTCGCTTCGATCCTTCGCACAGTACAGGCTAGCCCATAAAGTAGCTATGTGTTTAATAATAATAAAAAAAATAAACTGATGTGATTATACACACCCACAGCAGTTTGAGAATTTGTTTTTCTCTTTATTCTTTAAATCTCGTTTTTCTGACTTGGGCTGTCAAAGTTACTTACCTATTACCTATAGTTGTATGTATTTTAAATACAGTGTTGATTTTTATTAACAAATGTCTTACTGTCTTCAATGCTTTACAGTTTCTCCAGTCTAATAAATATTAAAATTATCTAACATTATCACCAAAGAAAAATATAACAATTAGAATCTTCAAGTTTGTGTAAAACGTTTAACGAATAATCACACTTAAAAATATTATAAGCGTTGTTTCCAAAATTATTGTTATATTAATATTAACTTTAGCTATTTTGGTTACAAAACA
>NW_013685153.1:0-1530 GCF_000517525.1 Limulus polyphemus | reverse complement strand
AATTAATTACAGGAATTGTTTTCATCAGCTCTGTTCAGGGAATTAATTACAGGAATTGTTTCTATCCGCTGTTCAAGAATCTGCGTCAGTGTGATTTTTGTTTGTTTTTGCAGGAAGCGCTAGTTATGACTTACTTTATAATCTCGTTCTCAGACAGTCGCTTCTCTAGATAAAACCACGTGCTTCATGACACGTTCGTCAGTTTTTAGTCTACTCGATTCGATTCCTTTAGGGCCACATTCCTGTTTGGTGTCAGCATGCAGATGGGTCTCAAGTCGTCTACGTTTAACACCATCATAACGGCGAGATGAAGAAACACCGGATGTTATAAATTTGTAATTAACGTCCAAACGAGCACACAGAAACACACAACGCCATCATTGTTCTATACGTACAGTAAGCTTCAGAGACCAAACCATCGTGGCGTGATAACATTTAAGTATGACTTTATTGATAAAGCCATTAAAAATATAAGGACTACAAGGTCCGTTAATTAGGAGCGTATGCTGTAAAATGTTTGGGATTAGCAAAAACAAAACCCTTATTTATTGATATTGACGTGTTTAGTCGCTTTAAGTAATTGTTTGAAAACACGCAAGTCAAATGAGGATATTCGAAGAACGAGTAAAACAGAACGAATGCGTCAGAAGTGTTCCCCCGGTGGAACAGCGATAAGTCTACGGACTTGCAAGGCTAAAATCCGATGGTTAGATTGCCCGTGGTGGACACAGCGGATATCCAAATGTGGCTTCGCTTAAAACTAGCTCATCAGAAGTGTCGTTGACGTAAAAGAGGCGGTTTCAGTCGCGGTCCTATTCTGCCCTTTGTCTTTCGTGAGTATCGGTTTCAGTCGCGGTCCTATTCTGCTCTTCGTCTTTCATGAGTATCGGTTTCAGTTCAAATTTGTTGACTGTCAAGAAGGTTTTAAAGTCGTTTAAAGGTTAAGGTTCGAACTAACGGTAAACGTTTTTGTTTTGGCCAGAATACATCACAGAATATTTAGGTTTAATTTATAGGGCAGAATAATAAATCTTAGGTTTTTACTTGCTTGGATATTGTATTATAATACAAGGAGGTGAGGGATGGGCGACATTGTTATGTATTATAATACAAGTAGGGATGGGCGACATTGTTATGTATTACAATACAAGCAGGGATGGGCGACATTGTTATGTATTATAATACAAGGAGGTGAGGGATGGGCGACATTGTTATGTATTATAATACAAGTAGGGATGGACGACATTGTTATGTATTATAATCCATCCCTACTTGTACATAACAATGTCGTCCATCCCTACTTGTATTATAATACATAACAATGTCGCATAACAATGTCACCCATCCTACTTGTATTATAATACATAACAATGTCGTCCATCCCTACTTGTATTATAATAGACATTGTTATGTATTATAATACAAGTAGGGATGGGCGACATTGTTATGTATTATAAATACAAGTAGGGATGGACGACATTGTTATGTATTATAATACAAGTAGGGATGGACGACATTGTTATGTATTAT
>NW_013685152.1:0-1530 GCF_000517525.1 Limulus polyphemus | reverse complement strand
TTGTGATCGTGACAGTAAACAAGCTTTAGGATCCTGGCTCTTAGCGTGTTTTGGGATCGTGACAGTAAACAAGCTTTAGGATCCTGGCTCTTAGCGTGTTTTGGGATCGTGACAGTAAACAAGCTTTAGGATCCTGGCTCTTAGCAAGTTTTGTGATCGTGACAGTAAAAAACTTTAGGATCCTGGCTCTTAGCATGTTTTGGGATCGTGACAATAAACAAGCTTTAGGATCCTGGCTCTCAGCAAGTTTTGTGATCGTGACAGTAAACAAGCACTGTCACGATCACAAAACATGCTAAGAGCCAGGATCCTAAAGAATGTGAGGTTCGATCCCCACAGCCGACACAGCGCAAACAGCCCATTGTGGAGTTCTGCGTTAAAACAAGTAAATGAAACTGACAGTTTTTGATGTAAGATATAAAAGTTGTGTCAGTTGACCAGCCTCTGACCTGACAGTTGATGATGTTATAGCAAGAAGAAACCACAGTATACTGTTTTAAGAGTTAACTTTATCCACGTTATTGATGGTAAACAATAAAGAGGAACAGTCAGAGTCGCTGCTTTGTTTGAAAAACTGAATTACTTTAGTGTTTAATTGTAAAATGAAAAATTACCTCGACTGTCTTACAATTTTCAGACGTAATCCAATTAGGTAAAAGCATTTTGGACGGACGTGACCTAGTGGTTAGCGTGCCGGGCTGCAGTTGGGAACGTCCAAGGATGACTGTATGTCCTCTTCTAGTTCGCTGTTCCTGAACCTTGAGGTTTCTGACCTGGCTATTTAGCATTAGATACGATTCAGATTGAAAATACCGAAAAACAGACAATCTAATAATGAAACGATTCCAAAATTTGCTTACTGTCACGATGCCAAAACATAGTTGCTGTCAAGATCCCTAAACATGCTTACTGTCACGATCCCTAAACATGTTTACTATCACGGTCTCAAACTTGCTTACAGTTAAAGTTATTAACCCTCAATCCTACCAAAGAGATACAACAAGGGAACATTCAGGTAATGAAAATAACAGTTTGTCTAAAAGTAGTTATCCAACCTGACGTAAAAACAGAATTAAATTACGTTATTTAAATCTGAGTTTTGAATAACCTAAATAAAAACAAGGCCGGGTGTGGCCTAAGGTTAGGCGTGCCCGGACTGTGAATCTGAGTATTTATGGTTGGCGCCACGTTGCCGGAAAAAAAAACAACAACAACAAAACGCGCTCTATAGTCTGGGACGGTCACATACCATCATTCGAAATACATAAGAGTAGATCAAGAGTTGGCGGTGAGTGCTATTGACTAGCTACCTTTCTGCTATTCTGTCACTTCAAAACTAGAGACAGTATGAGTAGATGGACATTTTTTGCGTAGCTTTACGCAAAATCGAAAAAAACAAACATCAAGAAGGAATTGAAAGGAATGTGCGGCCATTTTGTATTAGGCTTAATAACATACATAATACTATATATATATATCAACATCAACAAAAAATTCAGAACAGTGAAAGACGTGTAAGAAATAATAATT
>NW_013685151.1:0-1530 GCF_000517525.1 Limulus polyphemus | reverse complement strand
CAAAACTACCAATATAGATATGGAGGAGCATCTCTTTATGAAAACCTACCAATATAGATATGGAGGAGCATCTCTTTATAAAAACATACCAATATAGATATGGAGGAGCATCTCTTTATAAAAACCTACAGATATAGATATGGAGGAGCATCTCTTTATAAAAACATACCACTAATGCTCCACTCTTTAACGTGTCTAATTCTCTGATCTTTAACGTGTCTAATTCTCTGATCTTTAACTTGTCTATTGCTGCATAGGTACTGCATGAGGATTGATTTTGAATTTTTTTTAATATATCGTTTAGAATTTGTTAAACGATTCTTCGCTGTTATTTACCGTTCTCTTTCATGTCGTTGAATTGATCTTTATTGACTGTAGCACGTGCCCTTAACCTTTCATTACTTTACATGTTCGGAGGCTTGTAAAGAGTTGATCTAACAAGTCACGTGCGATTACGTCATGGTAGAGGAGTATGAGATACCAAAAAATGTTTGTGTTTATGAAGTTTGTAGTAAAACTTCTGTCAAACTAATATCGTGACTGAAGTCCAGTTCTAGACTAACATAAAAACTATAGTGATGTCCCAGTTTCTTTAGTTTTGTCCGTTTTTAATTCTTCTCTTTAAATTCTGATTGAAATAAGCATTTAGAATAGCAGCGAACCACGAGTTAAATTGAATTGGACGTCAATAGTTTTGTAGTTGTCGTCTCTGGAGGCTCGGCGTACGGAACGAACGCATCTTTAACGAACGTGGGCGAAGAGCCAGCAGCACGCCTAGAGTGGAGGCATACAGCTCATTAATCTCTGTCATCACTGACACAAAGACGTGCTCTTGGTTTGCGAAATTATCATGTTTAGCATAAAATACTATTCTAAATTTACACTTGACAGATCGATAACTCACGCGAATTACAGCGTAAAGTTGGTTGCTGTTAATTGTAACCGAACGGAGAGACTTTCGTCCGTTAATTTATCTTAACCCTAGAATTACCGTTATGGTTTCTTTTTAAAAAAATGTGCACCAAATATATGCACCACGTCGTTTGTGGATCCACGAGTCACAAGCAAAAATGTCAACAATACTACAATTAATCCCCGCTAATTGTTGCTGGTGCCCTCTATACATTTTATAGAGGCTTGTGTGTGTCATAACAAAACAACTTCGGGCTATCTGTTATGTCCACCGAGGGGAATCGAACCACTGATTCTACCTTTGTAAATCCATAAACTTACCGCTGTCCCAGCGGGGGAATTTAAAGAGAAAATGGGTAATTTCCCCCAATGTTTTGGCCTATTATTTAAAGTGAATGTTCTAACATATGCAATATGTGGACCCCACCGATATTATACGGTATGAAAATAAGTCCATAATAATTATATTCAGGAATATTCCTCATCAAACCCAGAAACTCAACAGATTAGTAACATTTTATTAACATCATCTCTGAACAGGCTAATAATAAAAGAACACAATATCGTGTATAACAATTATTGAAAAAACCCCAGTAATCGGAACAAACCGTCAGCAGT
>NW_013685150.1:0-1530 GCF_000517525.1 Limulus polyphemus | reverse complement strand
TCTAAAAACATTTCATAGAAACTCTAATATTACATATCTTTAGTATGACATGCCTCTAGTATTACATATATGACATGCCTCTCGTATTACGTATACGACATTCCTCTAATATTACATATCTTTAGTATGACATTCCTCTAGTATTACGTATACGACATTCCTCTAGTATTACGTATACGACAATCCTCTAGTATTACGTATACGACATTCCTCTAGTATTACATATCTTTAGTATGTTATTCCTCCAGTATTACGTATACGACATTCCTCCAGTATTACGTATACGACATTCCTCCAGTATTACATACACGACATGCCTCTAGTATTACATACACGACATGCCTCTAGTATTACATATACGACATGCCTCTAGTATTACATATACGACATGCCTCTAGTATTACATATACGACAATATAGTTGACCCCTGACATACACAACATACATCATTAACAACAATACAGTCGACCCCGACATACACAACATACATCATCAACAACAATACAGTTGACCCCCGACATACACAACATACATCAACAATATAGTTGACCCTGACATACACAACATACATCATCAACAACAATACAGTTGACCCTTGACATACACACAACATACATCATCAACAATATAGTTGACCCTGACATATCATCAACAACAATACAGTTGAACCCTGACATACTCAACATACATCATCAACAACAATACAGTTGACCCTTGGCATACACAACATACATCATCAACAACAACAATACAGTTGACCCTTGGCATACACAACATACATCATCAACAACAACAATACAGTTGACCCCCGACATACACAACATACATCATCAACAACAACAATACAGTTGACCCCCGACATACACCATCAACAACAATACAGTTGACCCTCGACATACACAACATACATCATCAACAACAATACAGTTGACCCCCGACATACACCATCTACAACAATACAGTTGACCCCTGACATACACAACATACATCATCAACAACAATACAGTTGACCCCTGACATACACAACATACAGCATCAACAACAATACAGTTGACCCCTGACATACACACAACATACAGCATCAGCAACAATACAGTTGACCCCTGACATACACACAACATACACCATCAACAACAATACAGTTGACCCCTGGCATACACACAACATACATCATCAACAACAATAAAGTTGACCTCTGACAAAACAAATGTCATCATCAACAATAAGGTTGACCTCTGACAAAACAAATGTCATCATCAACAATAAAGTTGACCTCTGACAAAACAAATGTCATCATCAACAATAAAGTTGACCTCTGACAAAACAAATGTCATCATCAACAATAAAGTTGACCTCTGACAAAACAAATGTCATCATCAACAATAAAGTTGACCTCTGACAAAACAAATGTCATCATCAACAATAAAGTTGACCTCTGACAAAACAAATGTCATCATCAACAATAAAGTTGACCTCTGACAAAACAAATATCATCAACAATAAAGTTGACCTCTGACAAAACAAATATCA
>NW_013685149.1:0-1530 GCF_000517525.1 Limulus polyphemus | reverse complement strand
TATATATATATATATATATATATATATATATATACGTATAAAATGCGAAGCTTGTAGTAATCTGGATAAGCAATAGAACAAAATATAAAAACTGTTTATAAAAATCTGTTTATCTATCCGAGTTTAAGCTACGATTTGATCTGAAAAACATCAAGCTTCTTTAGATGGAGTACAATAAGAATAAAGTTTACAACTAATTTTTATTAAATTATATTTCTAATAACGACAAGTGAAACAGAACGTGTTGATAACCAGTATATCAAAAGAAAAGAAAAATGTTTTGAAATCTCTAAATTAAGCCTTCCTAAAATACAACGGAGCTGTATAAACAGAAGAGTTTTAAACAGAAACAGAAGAAACAACATGCACGTGAGAAACACCTTGCTACTTTTCGTTCAGATCAGAGGTTCTCAATCGTTTCAGGCTCGCGTACCACTTTTTGTTATTTTTTTTTTTAAATTACAAACCCAGGCCTAATTAAAAAAAAAGATAAAACCTAGTAACAAAAATTCATATTTTAAAACATTTACCCAATAATGTGAAGGATGCGATTGTTTTTTCTGGCACGATTGAAGAATATATGGTACCAGTTCTGTCAATTTTAAGGGAAGAAAATACTGGCGAGTCTATGGAAGTAGAGGGTGAGTCTATAAGTGGGGAGAGTAGTAGGTATATGTACGTGGAAAGCTCAGATAGGGCTTATTACAAATGTTATGATTTTTTAAATTAATTGTGTCGTGTACCACCGACACTAGTTCCACATATCACCAATGGTACGCGTACCACATTTTGAGAATCCCTGCCACATTGTGGTACTCGTACCACTGGTGATGTTTGAGAATCCCTGCCACATATCACCAGTGGTATGAGTACCACAGTTTGAGAATTCCTGGTTTAGGTAATTGTGTGTACATTTACCTAATATCTAATCACCTGTCGTTTCACCTAAATATGTCATAAAAAGTATTTATAATTGATATTTACATACGTTGCATAAAGTTAACTTAAAAATAAAAATATCATCTTCACCTGCACGAGGGAATAATAAAGAGCAAGGCTTAGTTTAGCAACAGATTTTATGAAAAAAAGAAAAAAAAAACGTATAGCACCACATGCCCTGTTATGCTTCACAAATTATTCGATTTTATTGTGGTAGTTAACACAATGTGTTAGTTTTGTTCGATTGTAAATATAGAACATTGACTGAATAAGGTGGACGGGCAGTGGGTGAAGTGCGGTCCTCCAAACTGATTTGAAGAGCGTTTAATTTCCGTGAGTGCCCCAGCTGAGATCCATCGCACGTTGGAAACTTAATTAGTGTCCGTAAGTGTCTAATGAATTAGTTACTCTGTAGCGCCTTTTTCTCCGGAAAATAGAACGAGAAGTAAAAGAGAACATGTGTGTAGATGAACTACCAGTATAATTACACACGATATAGTCACAACAGGGAAAACATTAGAATAATGACATCACACAGAGTGGTTTTGTTCCTTGTTTCGCTGTCATCGAATGGAAAAAAAAATTAAACAA
>NW_013685148.1:0-1531 GCF_000517525.1 Limulus polyphemus | reverse complement strand
AATCAGTAGTCTAATGTAACAGGAATTAAACAATATTTTTATGTAAAGGAAAGAATATCAGTAGTCTAGTGTAACAGGAATTAAACAATGTTTTTATATAGAGGAAAGAACATCAGTAGTCTAATGTAACAGGAATTAAACAATGTTTTATGTAGAGGAAAGAACATCAGTAGTCTAATGTAACAGGAATTAAACAATATTTTTATGTAAAGGAAAGAACATCAGTAGTCTAATGTAACAGGAATTAAACAATGTTTTTATATAGAGGAAAGAACATCAGTAGTCTAATGTAACAGGAATTAAACAATGTTTTTATATAGAGGAAAGAACATCAGTAGTCTAGTGTAACAGGAATTAAAGAATGTTTTTATGTAGAGGAAAGAACATCAGTAGTCTAATGTAACAGGAATTAAACAATGTTTTATGTAGAGGAAAGAACACGAGCAGTCTAATGTAACAGGAATTAAACAATGTTTTATGTAGAGGAAAGAACATCAGTAGTCTAATGTAACAGGAATTAAAGAATGTTTTTATAAGCTAAATAACATCTGGAATTCCTTTTCAAAATGTAGTTTACATACAATAAGCCGCTGTAACGAACATTGAAACCAACTGTACCACACTATTACCAACCTGTTGGTTATACAGGTCTTCACGGAGCTTATGAAATAATTCCTTTTCTTCCATCGTGGGCTTTCTTTCAAATCTTTTATTTGCCAACACCTCTGCATGACCTACAACGTATTAGAAGTAGAAAGAGAGGCACAATTAAACTTGAAATAGTCAGACCATTTAACACAAATGTAGTGTGGTAAGTCTAAAATAATAAAATCAATTTTATTGATTTACTGCCTTTATTTTGTTAAAACTTGTACAGTTGTATATAAATGTAGTCAACTGGTAGATCCACAAACATTTTGTTTCACACTTTCACTTCAAATAACAATTAACCTTGTCAGTTATTGATTCACATTATCAGCTCTTAACAATTTTTATTAATTGTGATTAAAATTAGCTATACATGTACTAAATATATGAGAATTAAAGAAAAGAGGAGTGGCATAACCAAACTCAATATCGCAGCTAAAACTCAAGATGTATCTCACTGAATATATGTGGAGAAAAATGGCAGATGTTTAAGTTTTGTTTGGAGAGGGTACTATTGTCTACAACATATTATTGTTTGGAGAGAGTACTAACGAGCAGTCTAATGTAACCAGGAATTAAACAATGTTTTATGTAGGAGGAAAGAACACGAGCAGTCTAATTGTAACAGGAATTAAACAATTGTTTTATGTAGAGGAAAGAACATCAGTAAGTCTAATTGTAACAGGAATTAAACAATTGTTTTATGTAGAGGAAAGAACATCAGTAGTCTAATGTAATAGGAATCAAACAATGTTTTTATGTAGAGAAAAGAACACGAGCAGTCTAATGTAACAGGAATTAAACAATGTTTTATGTAGAGGAAAGAACACGAGCAGTATTAATGTAACAGGAATTAAACAATGTTTTATGTAGAGGAAAGAAC
>NW_013685147.1:0-1531 GCF_000517525.1 Limulus polyphemus | reverse complement strand
GACATACCGCTGTGCCACTGGGGAGCTCTGGTAACTGACTGTAGACTACATGGTGGGTAGGCTTTGTTGCAGAAGACTTGCCTTCATTGATACCAGAGGGGTTGAAAACTCATCTGACACCATTGGCTTGGTGTTCAAGTCCAAGAACCACAAGGAGAGGCCATAAGCAACCTTCGAGAGATATCTTGCCAAATGAATGCTCCCACTTGCAGTTGATCCCTTTGTGCTGGCTTCAGATCATGGACAGTTGATCCTGTAGTTGCTGGAACCCCGTGATATGACACTCCTTGGTAAGGATATAGCTTTCAATTACAGGATCCTCGGAGGCTTCGGTGCAGAAATTAGGAAGCACAAACCACTGGTGTAATAGAAACGATCGCCAGAAGCATTCAGAATATCTCACAACCTAAGTAATACCTCATCACCTCACTAGAGAACTAATGGACGAACTTATAAATGAGAATATCCTCGTGATTTATGGACACCATTGCAGGGTATGTTTTCTCATGCAAGTGGTGCAATCATACATATAAGTGGACAAGTTCTTGGTGGGACCCCTCTTTCGAGCTCTGAACGCAGCTTGGTTCTTCACCAGGTGAAAATATTGACACAGTTAGGCTACAACTGCATTCCAGTCCCATAGTTACACCTTGCTCAAGTGCTCAATAGTGTCAAGGACTGGGTCAACCATTGCATAACCTATTCCTGAGTTCAACCATTCCAAGCAAGAAACCTTCCATATCCTCTTTTGCCAAACTCTTAAGTGTCAGGAGTGTAATCTGTTTACGCTCTATCATAGCTACTTGTGGATTTAGTGTAAACATCTCATCCACAGACTATTGGTCAATAAAGGGTTCACACATCCTAAATGTCTGATGTGTAGTGGAGTGGACAGAAACTCCTGTCCGTACACCTCCCAACATGGAAAGGCTCAACACTGCCCCATAGATTACTAATTTCACCCATTCTTACTCACTATTTCATCTCCTGGCAAAAAAAAAAAAAAACTAAAGGGAGGCAGATGTCGTCAACCAGCAGCATCTCCAGTCTCTTTTAACTGGTCCTGGGAGTCCTGTAGAGATCATCCCATTCAATCTCGGACTTGCCAGACCATACACCAATGGTATTATTCTCAGTCATTCGTGTCTCCTGTGCATTGAGATTACAGAGTCTACAGCCACAGCTATAAAGTCATGATGGGCCTTCACAACATTAGTGAAACTTCAATGTTCAGGAAATGATTTCTTGTAGGCCCAACAACTTTTTCTAACAGCCATCACTCCTCAGTGCCTAACTCTTCTTTCTGGTCATAAATCATTTGACTCATGTAAAATTCCATTTCCTCAAATGCAAAGCTTCAACACAATAACATACGAGTTCAAAAGAACATAGGAGAAAACAGACACTCCAGAAAAAACAAATCCTGTAGTCATGGAACCACAGTTTCTCCTTCCTACCAACTCTGTAATACTCTCGGTTCTCTTAACTCCCTTCCAATAATTAGATAGGAAACCAAGGATAACAGATGCTC
>NW_013685146.1:0-1531 GCF_000517525.1 Limulus polyphemus | reverse complement strand
AAAGTAAAACAGAAGATATATAACAATGTTTGTATAAGGGCTTCACGTGGTTTCAATGTCAGTCGTAATTAAGATTAATTGTAATTTTTGTAGAAGGTTTTTAGCAACTGTCATTAAATAATTGCTGTTAAACACTAAAGTACAAAATGTTTAACACGTAAACACGTAGATGGTGTTTTACCTTGCCTTTTATCGTTTAGCAGCAATGAACACCATCTACGTGTTTACGTGTTAAACACCTTGTATTTTAGTGTTTAGCAGCAATAAACACCATCTACGTGTTTACGTGTTAAACATTTTGTATTTTTAGCGTTTAGCAGCAATAAACACCATCTACGTGTTTACGTGTTAAACACCTTGTATTTTAGTGTTTAGCAGCAATAAACACCATCTACGTGTTTACGTGTTAAACATTTTGTACTTTAGTGTTTAACAGCAATTTTGACACGTAAACCTGTAATATGGTGTTTATTGCTGCTAAATACTAAAATACAAAATGTTTGACGCGTAAACACGTAGATCGTGTTTATTGCTGCTAAACACTAAAATACAAGGTGTTTAACACGTAAACACGTAGATGGTGTGTATTGCTGCTAAACATTAAAAGACAAGGTGTTTAACACGTAAACACGTAGATGGTGTTTATTGCTGCTAAACACTAAAAGACCTGATGTTCGACACGTAGATGGTGTTTCTTGCACTAAGACATAAAACATACTTTGAAAATAAATATAAAATTCAGTTTTATTGTTTCGACTTCTCTGTTCTCAGAATAAAAGTAGATATCATTCAATGGTCCTGTTGTAAACCTTTACACCGAAATTATCCTGTTAACGTTAACCCTTTAATAAACGTTCACAGAGAGGTTAAAGTGACTTTTCCTGTTCGTTTTGATAAAACACTAACAATATTGGTAATTTCCTTTCTGAAACAAACCGTCCACTTTTCTGTAATCTTGAGTGAAGAACATACTGTTCAGGAACTGGTCATGAATAATTTTAAATATCGAAAGTTTGGTTAAAGACTTATGCATTTGTAGATTTTAGGGTTCTTTTTTTTTTCTCCGAGGACGTTCCATTTCAAGCCATGTTTGATTTTAAGAAAACTGACGAACGTTGAAACGTTAACTGTTCGAATATATCTTCATTAAGCTCGACGTATCTGCCTACGTGCATGGATTACTTTGTTGCTATGGCAACTACTATACCGGTAACTCGTTTTTGTATTGTTTTTGTTTTTTTTATCAACGATCACATCCTAAGACATATGCATATTTTCCTCCTATTCAACCCGTTAGTTAAACAACATCAAGATTTTGGTCGATTTAGACGTTTCAAACTAATAGCATTTTTACTACTTTTTAAATTGGTTTGTACTGTTTATAATACTGGCACTATACTGATGTTGAGTTCTTGAACGAATGTTAAATCTGTATGCAGTTAACAACTATGTTCCGTAAGTAAGATATACCGATTTTTTAAAAATAAATATTACTTTCATTAACAGTACTGGTTACAATATTTAATGTACA
>NW_013685145.1:1463-2428 GCF_000517525.1 Limulus polyphemus | reverse complement strand
GTACTATCAATAACAAGCCACAAGATTTAACGATTATGTGTACTGTCAATAAGAAGACACAAGATTTAACGATACTGTGTACTATCAATAACAAGCCAGAAGATTTAACGATACTGTGTACTATCAATAACAAGCCATAAGATTTAACGATACTGTGTACTATCAATAACAAGCCACAAGATTTAACGATTATGTGTACTGTCAATAAGAAGACACAAGATTTAACGATACTGTGCACTATCAATAACAAGCCAGAAGATTTAGCGATACTGTGTACTATCAATAACAAGCCATAAGATTTAACGATACTGTGTACTATCAATGACAAGCCACAAGATTTAACGATTATGTGTACTGTCAATAAGAAGACACAAGATTTAACGATACTGTGTACTATCAATAACAAGCCAGAAGATTTGACGATACTGTGTACTATCAATAACAAGCCATAAGATTTAACGATACTGTGAACTGTCAATAACAAGCCACAAGATTTAACGAAACTGTGTACTGTCAATAAGAAGACAAAATGTTTAACAATACTATGTACTGTCAATAAGAAGACACAAGATTTAACGATACTATGTACTATCAATAACAAGCCAGAAGATTTGACGATACTCTGTACTATCAATAACAAGCCATAAGATTTAACGATACTGTGTACTATCAATGACAAGCCATAAGATTTAACGATTATGTGTACTGTCAATAAGAAGACATAAGATTTAAAAATACTGTGTTCTGTCAATAAGAAGACAGAAGATTTAACAATACTGTGTACTGTCAATAAGAAGACAGAAGAGTTAACAATACTATGTACTAACAAAAAGAAGACAAGATTTAACAATACTGTGTACTATCACTAACAAGCCACAAGATTTAACGATACTGTGTACTGTCAATAAAAAGAAACAAGTTTTAACAATGCTGTGTACTGTCTATAAGAAGACACATGATTTAAC
>NW_013685145.1:0-566 GCF_000517525.1 Limulus polyphemus | reverse complement strand
ATGATTTAACGATACTGTGTACTATCAATAACAAGCCATAAGATTCAACGATACTGTGTACTATCAATAACAAACCAAAAGATTTAACAATACTGTGTAATGTCAATAAGAAGACAAAATATTTAACAATGCTGTGTACTGTCAATAAGAAGACACATGATTTAACGATACTGTGTACTATCAATAACAAGCCAAAAGATTTAACGATACTGTGTACTATCAATAACAAGCCATAAGATTTGACGATACTGTGTACTATCAATAACAAGCCACAAGATTTAACGATTATGTGTACTGTCAATAAGAAGACACAAGATTTAAAAATACTGTGTACTGTCAATAAGAAAACACAAGATTTAACAATACTGTGTACTGTGAATAAGAAGACACAAGATTTAACAATACTATGTACTATCAAAAAGAAGACAAGATTTAACAATACTGTGTACTATCACTAACAAGCCACAAGATTTAACGATACTGTGTACTGTCAATAAAAAGACACAAGTTTTAACAATGCTGTGTACTGTCAATAAGAAGACACATGATTTAACGATACTGTGTTA
>NW_013685144.1:0-1532 GCF_000517525.1 Limulus polyphemus | reverse complement strand
CATAGAATAAAGTGTAGTTGGGATAACATAATGATATATAATAAACTGTAGTTGGGATAACATAATGATATAGAATAAAGTGTATTTGGGATAACATAAAGATATAGAATAAAGTGTAGTTGGGATAACATAATGACATAGAATAAAGTATAGTTGGGATAACATAATGATATAGAATAAAGTGTTGTTGGGATAACATAATGATATAGAATAAAGTGTAGTTGGGATAACATAATGATATAGAATAAAGTGTAGTTGGGATAACATAATGATATAGAATAAAGTGTAGTTGGGATAACATAATGATATAGAATAAAGTGTATTTGGGATAACATAATGATATAGAATAAAGTGTTGTTGGGATAACATAAAGATATAGAATAAAGTGTAGTTGGGATAACATAATGATATAGAATAAAGTGTATTTGGGATAACCGATAACTTAATGATACAGAAGAAACGGAATATTCGGAAGACTTAATAAAAAAGATGAAACTGACGTCGGAAAATGATACTGAAGAAACTGAAAGTATGGGTGACTTAATGATATATATAAGAAGCTGTGTGTTGAGATCATTTAATGATATATATAAGAAGCTGTGTGTTGAGATCATTTAATGATATATATAAGAAGCTGTGTGTTGAGATGATTTAATGATATATATAAGAAGTTGTGTGTTGAGATCATTTAATGATATATATAAGAAGCTGTGTGTTGAGATCATTTAATGATATATATAAGAAGCTGTGAGTTGAGATGATTTAATGATATAGATGAAATTGATTATTCAGATGACTTAAAGATATCGACGAAACTGTGCGTTTTTATGACTTGATGATATATAAGAAGCTGTGTGTTGAGATGATTTAATGACATAGAAGAAACTGTGTATTTGGATGATTTAATGACATAGAAGAAACTGTGTATTGGGATGATTTAATGACATAGAAGAAACTGTGTATTGGAATGACTTAATGACATAGAAGAAACTGTGTATTGGAATGACTTAATGACATAGAAGAAACTGTGTATTTGGATGATTTAATGACATAGAAGAAACTGTGTATTGGAATGATTTAATGACATAGAAGAAACTATGTATTTGGATGACTTAATGACATAGAAGAAACTACGTATTTGGATGATTTAATGACATGGAAGAAACTGTGTATTTGGATGATTTAATGACATAGAAGAAACGGTGTATTGGGGTGATTTAATGACATAGAAGAAACTGTGTATTGGAATGAATTAATGACGTAGAAGAAACTGTATTTGGATGATTTAATGACATAGAAGAAACTATGTATTGAAATGATTTAATGACATAGAAGAAACTGTGTATTTGGGTGATTTAATGACATAGAAGAAACTGTGTATTGGAATGATTTAATGACATGGAAGAAACTGTGTATTGGAATGACTTAATGACATAGAAGAAACTGTGTATTGGAATGACTTAATGACATAGAAGAAACTGTGTATTTGGGTGATTTAATGACATAGAAGAAACTACGTATTTGGATGACTT
>NW_013685143.1:0-1532 GCF_000517525.1 Limulus polyphemus | reverse complement strand
ATTTTACGATTATTGTAACTTTCCTTTCTAAGTCGCTACACAATGGCTCACTAGTAAGTCTTCTGGCTTACGACGCTAAAAATCTGGTTTCGATAACCATGGTAGGCAAAGCAGAGATAGCCCAATGTGTAGCTTTGTGCTTAATAACAACCAAACTTTTCTGAGTCTTATTATTAAACTTTATCGCCGCTACTGCGTTTACGTTTCATCTTTTACAGAAAATCTTCCATAAAACGTCTTCTGACCAATGAAAACCCATTAATCAGTTCCGACAGAGTAACTTTAGAGAAATGTGTCAGTTAAGACAAATTAAGAGGAAACATGTCACTGTTCAGGCGTGGCTTCTAGTACCAAGAGTACAGCCAAAAACCAGTGATTAAGAAAAAAAAAGCATATTAAATAATATATGAAATCAATATCTGAATCATAAAAGAAATAGTTGGAATGCTGGCTCTGTAAAGAAAACATAGCAATATTAAATGTAATACGTACTATGAGGTGTGTCTAATACAACTTATTCCACTTTATCTGACCTCTGTCACTTAACAACAGGCATGGAGTAAGAAACAGGAAGCAATAAATAAAATTATTCTTGTGTAATACTCCTCCTTGCCTATACACGGTTAAGTTAACGTTACGTTGTTTAACTAGTATTAAGTCGGCGACAGTACTTGAAGCAAACAACAAGTGTTCGTGTCATATGTAAAAAAGGTATACTCTTTTAAATCGTTTGTACTCCAGTGGATAAAAAAAAGCAAGTTTCGATAGCGGTTGTGGGCACAGAACAGATAGCCTATTGTGTAGCTTTACGCTTAACTGAAAATAAACAAACAAACAAAACTTATTTCTTTATTGTTACTTTAATTAGCAACATTTGTTAGAATATTTAAAAATATCTAATCTTATTACTTATAATAGAGATTGGTTTGCATTATTGGCTTAATATGTGTATTTAGGACTAACCTAATTCTCCTAGAGGCCGAACCATGTGAGATATTATTGGGATTACGACCGAAAACACCGTTAACAACAATGGTACCCAGCTGACAAAACAATGTATGTAATATTTATTAAAAATATACTCTAAGTAGGTAGCTTAATTAATTAAGTGCTTCTAAGGACATTTTAATTGCAAGAACACAAGAAAAGTTTCTATAATCAGGACAGATTATTTAGTGGTTCCGGGAACAAATTTTGTAGGTGGCTCTCACAACGGAACTTGTGACTATCAGAATGAATGAATGATATCAATTAAAGAGCTACTCAGTGTTTCACGGCTTAACGAATTCAGCCTCCACGTCGTACTTATAATGAAATAATTTACAAAAACTTACTTATAATGAACTTTCAATAGTCTTTGTGAAGTTCAAAACAGACAACCAGCAAAATTCTTGTTCCAAAATCCACTACGAATTACATTGTGCTTTTATAACGTAATCTTCATTTCAAGCGATGGGTATATAATATAAAAAATATTAATTATAATAAATATAACGTAATAATAAAGAATTGTTTTTGTTAAATAGCTGAGC
>NW_013685142.1:0-1532 GCF_000517525.1 Limulus polyphemus | reverse complement strand
AGTAGACATAAGTTATATAAAGGCCAAGCACATGAAATACGTATGAACTAAAAATATATTTATTATAACAAGGAAATCTTTAGCTGTAATACCTGGAAATATAAGTCAGTAGTATTAAAAACTGCATCAGTAATAAAGAGAAAAATATTTATATGAAATAAATGAAAAACATTATTGCAATACCAGAAAAACTAAATCTGTAAGAAATTTACATATATAAACAAAAAAGTTTGAACTGTAAAAACTATAAACTAAAACAACCGAATCTTTAAATGACCATAAAAATACAAACGAAATACATGACGCTGTAATAACCAGAAAAAAATGTATATCTACTATACAGTAAACAATTATATAACTTATGTCTACTATACAGTAAACAATTATATAACTTATGTCTACTATACAGTAAACAAGTTTCCTTCTTGACCATTAACTCTTTAACGCTACTGAATTATATGTCAGTAGTTAAGTTTCATAATAGTTTGTCCCACAGTGGCACAGGGGTACGCCTGCGAACTTACAACGCTAGAAACCGGGTTTTGATACCCGTGGTGGCCAGGGCACAGTTAGTCCATTGTATAGCTTTATGCTTAACTACAAACAAACAAACAATAATGTTTTCAAAATTTAGAAAAATGCATTTAGAACTTCTCTAGTCTGTCAGTTTCAAATTAGGGACTGAGATTTGTATGTTGTTTGGCAATAGTTCAAAGTATGCACTAAGATACTGTATTTAAAAACAACAACAGTGAAATGTAATCAAATAATATCAGACATATACATTACATAGTACGTGACGAGGACTTAATTTTCTCGCCATCTACAGGAAATTCGTTGCGAATCCAAATATAACATTATTTACCCACCACACAACTGTTACCAAAACAGGCTTACGTCATGTAGTAAAGTATTTATGTTGAAAAAATTTACATGTCAACAGAGCGTTTGTATTATTTTTCTCATAAGTTTGTGAATTTCACAAAAATATTCACTTAAACAGATCTGAAAAAGAAGAAATACTAAAACAAGGATATTTAATTTTAATTATGAAGAGCACCGCAGCTTAAAAACGATTACAAGATTTACTATCAACACTGTTGTGGCCCAGGATATATCCAAGTCTTAGTGTAACAGAAACAATGACTGTAAAATTACATATTTTGAACAGTAAGTCAAAACATACAAATAAATTATTGTTTGTTGGAAAGGCAGAACATTATAAGAACAATGTACAAGATAAATGGAGGACTTACGGTAATGATTCGTTAAACTTAGGATTAGTTTGGTCTTGAAACGTTCAACATTAAAACGTTTAAATAATAGCTGAACAAGAGTTGAGGATAAAGAAAGCTATTCTTCTCAAGGGTCTTAAACTTTCCCTCAACAAAATGACTTCTTCTGAACTATATGACTTTGCCCTAAACTCTTCTTGGCCAAATAGCTAAAGATGAGAGTAATTATCTCTTGTCATGCCTAAGGTCACTTTAATGTGAAATACATTTATTGAAGAAACATCTTTATATGTAAAA
>NW_013685141.1:0-1532 GCF_000517525.1 Limulus polyphemus | reverse complement strand
AGCTACAGTAATTACAGAATCACTTCCATTTGAAATCATTGATGGCTCTACATCTTGTCACTAACTAACTTCAGGTCAATACAGGCAACTTCTTGATCAGAATCATTGGTTCTCAGGCAGAGTAAGATTTACGAGTGCAGACTTTGGAACTGTATCACTGGTCCATTAAATTCTTGTGAGAACTCTCTGACCACAGAGATGTTGTAATGGCGTCATCGGTTCTCTTTCAAACACAACAGATAATGAGGGATAATTTGTGTTTTCGTATAATGTACTTCTATAGTGGGAGTGGCAGATTTTTATTTCTCCTGAAAATTTCAAACAAGAGATTTCTTTTTCCTTTTTTTATCACGCTTAGAAACATTGGTTTATAAGCCTACTTCTGATTACTCATTTCAAAATGACTGGAAACAACAAACGCTGATGACTAATAGTTATTCAATGTTTCCAGCGATGAATTGCGTTGCTTAATGTTGTAAAAATCGATCTTTTCAGATAACTACAAAAATTAAGAGCTAAATGTTCATTATCTTATTCATTTACTTGAAAAAAATCTTATAACTGGATCGAATGTAGAGATAGAAATATATTGGGAGTCTTTACAAATCCAACAGCAGGAGAGATTTATCTACAAAGGTTGAATCAACGCTACGAAGACCTGTTTGAGTTTCACAAATCCAAAACGTCTTCGCCAAGACATACAATGAGGATACTTCATGACCACTACATGATTTGTACCTCGTGCTGTCAGGTACATGGTAACTACATGATTTGTACCTCGTGCTGTCAGGTACATGGTAACTACATGATTTGTACCTCATGCTGTCAGGTACAGGTTAACTACATGATGTTTACCTCATGCTGTCAGGTACATGGTAACTACATGATTTGTACCTCGTGCTGTCAGGTACAGGGTAACTACATGATGTTTACCTCATGCTGTCAGGTACATGGTAACTACGTGATTTGTACCTCGTGCTGTCAGGTACAGGGTAACTACATGATGTTTTTCTCGTGCTGTCAGGTACAGGGTTAGTACATGATGTTTACCTCGTGCTGTCAGGTACAGGGTAACTACATGATGTTTTCCTCGTGCTGTCAGGTACATGGTAACTACATGATGTTCACCCCATGTTGTCAGGTACAGGGTAACTACATGATTTGTACATCATGCTGTCAGGTACAGGGTAACTACATTATATTCACCCTATGTTGTCAGGCTCAAGTATTTTATATTTTGTCAATTTCCTGCTTGATAAATACACATCCAGTTTCGTTACTTCTGGAAGTAATTAATTAATAGGCTGTTTAGTTACCATGTACCTGACAGCATGAGGTAAACATCATGTAGTTACCCTGTACCTGACAGCACGAGGTACAAATCATGTATTTACCATGTACCTGACATCACGAGGAAAACATCATGTAATAACCCTGTACCTGACAGCATGAGGTAAACATCATGTAGTTACCATGTACCTGACAGCATGAGGTAAACATCATGTAGTTACCCTGTACCTGACAGCACGAGG
>NW_013685140.1:0-1532 GCF_000517525.1 Limulus polyphemus | reverse complement strand
GGGTTTCACATTTATTTTGAGAAAAGTATTGTTAATTTCATGCAGTATGGGAAATATCATTAGATGCTCTTTTAAGCTCCGAGCGTTTTCTAGGGTCACTGTCAGTGACCTCAGATGCTCAATCACGTCACTGGGCTTAAACTCCTGGCTTTAGGTACCTAAACAAGTAGACATATTGGCCAACGTCCCGTCAGAAGACGAATGAACAATGAGTTACACTACGTGTACTGTGTCTGAACACAGATCTTCGTTACGCAGGTGGTGTTTACTACATTCCTGCTGTGCATTACCATTGTTAGCCAATCGTCTAAGTCCGGATTTCTGTCTCCTGATTTCATACTTCCCTATTACCAGCAGAATGCGAAAATAAGCAATGCCATGATTTGCAAAACTTAAATATTCCGCTGTATATCTGAAATTTAAATTGAGAAGGAAACTTTACGTCTGTGCATACCTTATAATTCAACTAACTAAACAAAGAGTTCAACAACACTTCGTTCTGTTTTTTTTTTAACTCTCAAACGAATTTCATGTTTACCAGGATGTTGCACAACAAATTTAAAACAACAATTAGTGTTCTAATATAGAAATACTTATTATTCGAGTTTATAAAAAAAGGCAAATAAAAGAAGGAACAGTATGTTGTAGTTGACACAACTATTTCTATTGAAATATCACTGTACAATTTTCATAACACGAGACTAGTTTTTACTGGTAACACAATGTTTACAACCTTTATATAAAAAAACAGTTATTTTTAGAAGACTAGCAACTGTAAATATTAAACCAGGTGTACATAGTTATTTATACACATTGTTCAAGGTCTATTTTATATTTTCCAAGAATGCCTCGCACTCGTATTTTCTATGCCCATTCAAAACTCTACAATTTGGGGCTTGATCCCTGCGAGGACGGGGTGGCACAGCATAGATTGTGCAGATGTGCCCTTATACATGAGAAAAATAACAACAAAAACTGTATACAAGTAACAGTTTATCGTATCTGGACTGTGAACTTGAGCTTTGTGTCCCCTTTTTATAAAATAACAAACAAAAACACCAACGTGCTTTAGAATTTGTAGCTTTATGTGTGTTAAAGGAGTGACGGCGAAATCCCACTATTCAGTCACATAAAACTATACCAAGGATTTGCAGTGAATTCCGTTAACTAGCTGTTTTCCCTCTTGTCTATCAGTTCAAAATTATGGACGGCTATGCTCAATTAGTCCTTGTATAGCTTTGTACGAAAGTTTGAAAGCGAAGAAATCAATAAATGTGCAGTGTTTAACATGAATTAAATTCCGTAAAAACCAATATCTGTATCATTATAAAATGTTTAGCATATTTATTAAAACAATAATCTAATATACTAAAGACACGATTTTAATTCAGTTAATGGATGTTGTAAATAAATAAATATTTACTTATATCAATGAAAACACGTGACTGATTATATTTACTCATAAACACGTGATTAGTAAGAATGCATGTATGTATAACAGACTGTTGATTTACCTTGTTCATAAACACGGG
>NW_013685139.1:0-1532 GCF_000517525.1 Limulus polyphemus | reverse complement strand
AACCACATTCAAAACCGGTATAGGAGGCTGGAACAATGAAGACGATAACAAGTATTAATTCCCTTAGAACTTTTCATTTTAGTTAATGAATACATTCAAATTATAAACTATATTACCATGCTTCCAAATTGTCAATGCCATTTAATCGTGGTTATCAAATTCAATCACTAGATATATTTAGTAAATATTTTTACCTCATTGTTTTATTCATATAATTTCTTTTCAAATAACAAGATAATTAAATTTAAGATAAACTTTGTTAATTTTTTAATGCGTTTTCCGAGTTTCTGGCTTAGAAATAATGTTTCTTAAAATATTATTTGTTGAGAATGTTTAGCTAGATGACACTAAAGTAAGGCATTCTAGGATGCTATCATAGAATAATATACAGATACCAGGTTTAGCTATAGAGTAACAGCTGTTAAGGACAGTGCACATATTACTAGAAAGTATGTATAATTACTAGTTTCATAGACCTTTCTGCGTCGTTTCGTACAATTAGCATCATGAACACGACGATCCTAACTGCAAAGCAACACACGGTTAACGGTATTTACTGACATTATAGAGGTTGGATGATGTTAAGTACAGTTAGAAGGGTAAAATATAGTGTTTCAGAGTAAAATACAAAGATCGATATTACTTATTGCAATGAAAGTTAACGGAAAATTGATTGCATTGTGAATATTGCTCATGATAACATCAATCCATCGGTATATAGTGACATCAAGCATGAATGTGCAGGATAATGTGCTTTAACGGGATTATCGGTAATTTTGCTGCAATCAAGGGTGGACTGGGAAAAATGTCTTGAGATACTTAGGCTATAGAGGGCCTACTGGAAGAGACATAAAGATGGGAAGTGCTCGGCTGTGTACGAAGCGCTCGACTGTAGTTCGCCTATGGCTTGCCTCGTGATATTTCAGAATTGTTTAAATTTTATTTTTCGTAATATTTAAGATTTTAAGTAGAAGCAAGAACATGCATGTATTAGCAAAGTGTATCAGTTGTATTTAGTTAAGTTCCATATTTATCGATATACCTTTTCATCGTGAGCCACTACTAAAAGCCGCCGATGATTTTCCGGAGACATTTGGAATGCTTCTTTTGCGTACTCACAGAGGTCAGTGGTATCAGCAGCATAGCCAGCACTACTTGCACCGATCTTGTGTTTCACAATATACAAAACTTCCACGTACAAGTGTTCCAACTAGAACAATAGAAGAAATGCGTTAAAACTGTAAGTATGAACAATTAATGAATGATATGATTCTGTGAAAAAAAGTGTCGAACAAATCACGAACTTAAGGATAACCTAAAAACTGGTTATGGAATCATTAATTAAATCAAGCAGGGTAAATGTAAAACCAAACTAACACCAGCTAAAAATTATGTCAAAAAGAAACTTTAAAAATAGCATTTAAAATATCTATATCATACTATGTTAATTATGTAGTTTTGTGAATCTATTTTTATCGCTACTGGCATGAGCACTGAAATAACCCCAGAATGATCCACATGAGCACTGAAAG
>NW_013685138.1:0-1532 GCF_000517525.1 Limulus polyphemus | reverse complement strand
TCAGGTGACGCCTGATTATTGTTGGTAAGAGTCAGTTAAATGTTGATAAGATTACCGATTATCAGTGGACTTTATCAGGTGACGCCTGATTATTGTTGGTTAGAGTCAGTTAAATGTGATAAGATTACTGATTATCGATGTGCCTTATCAGGTGACGTCTGATTATTATTGGTAAGAGTCGAACGTTGATACTACTGCTAATCGTCGATGTGTCGTGTCAGGTGTCTGCTTGATTGTTGCTAAGATGAGGCATTTGCTTGCGTCACAAAATAGCAAACTCGACTGTCTACTGATTGATTGCTGTTCTACTAGTCTGACGGGAGTTGATACGTGATGGTGAAATACAGCAGGATGTCACTGAACGAAATAATTGATTGCGTTTCCTTCGAAATGTGTGTTAATGTTGGTTCTAAATTAATACTTTTCCAGGCTATGTCGGTTCACAAGGAATGACTAATAGATAAACACAAAAATCTATATATATTGTTTAAGAAAACGTGTTTTTATGCTTGTCTGATTTTTGAAAATTTCCACAATTTTTTTTTACTGTGATTGTACAAGAAATGTATCCGTGAACTTTGTCAGTCTTTTAATTTTCAAATAATACAGACGGTGGAAGTAATATAAATTGGTGGTAAACTAAGAAGAAACTTGTATGAACTTCCTCCAATGGTATAACGTAAAAGGAACCGACTCCATTCTTCACTGCCTCGTTCCTCATTCTCGGCAAGTGTAGCGTCAGCACAGACGCTGAAGAAAAGCGCGTGTTCATGCCCCTAGCCACGACCTCTTCAAAACAAGCTGCAGGGAGCGGCCTTGTGGCTTTTAATTTATGAAGGTAAATACGTTCATTAAGACAGCTATCTCGATAAATGGAGTTTCAGAGAGTGAGTGAATGTACGAGGTTCGGGGATGGAGATGAACAACAAAACATTGTTTCTTTTTGCTCCAGTCCTACTTGTCCCTCTGTTGAACTCTCATTTGATATATTTTTTACAATAAATTATTGTCTTCAGTTTCGCTTGATAGATTAAAAAAATAATTCCTTTTAGATCGCAAGTACAAATACCATGCAAAATTATAAATATCAATTAATATTAATCTATCAAAATATGCATGTTTTCGTTTTAATTAAGCACTAACATATGTAGAATCAGGCCTTTGTATTTCACTTACCCGTTAATCACTGTTTATGAACCAATTCTAAATTGAACAATATTCTTGCACCTACGTTTCACACTTTTTTTTATAGACTTTTGCTCTAATTCTGTATTGACCGTGAAGCTATAGCTACTTCTCAGCTCGTTATTCAGGCACACTCAGTGACGAAATTCACGTTAACGGAACTTCAGGTACTCACCTCACAGTGTATCGAGTATCAAGTTAACGGAAGTTCTGGTATATTCACCTCACAGTGTACTGAATATCAAGTTAACGGAAGTTCAGGTACTCACTTCACAGTGTACTGAATATCAAGTTAACGGAAGTTCAGGTACTCACCTCACAGTGTACTGAATATCAAGTTAACGGAA
>NW_013685137.1:0-1533 GCF_000517525.1 Limulus polyphemus | reverse complement strand
AGTAGTCTAATCCTGGCTCTACTGTTATCGTTGATTTCAACAACAAGACTCTGAGTAGTCTAATCCTGGCTCTACTGTTATCGTTGATTTCAACAACAACAAGACTCTGAGTAGTCTAATCCTGGCTCTACTGTTATCGTTGATTTCAACAACAAGACTCTGAGTAGTCTAATCCTGGCTCTACTGTTATCGTTGATTTCAACAACAAGACTCCTGTCTTTATTATCATTGATAAGAATATGAGTAGCCTAATCCTAGCTTATCTATCATTGATAAGCACAACAACAAGAATATGAGTAGCCTAATTCTGGCATATCTATCATTGATAAGCACAACAACAAGAATGTGAGTAGTCTAATCCTGGCTTATCTATCATTAATAAGTGCAGCAACAAGGATATGACTAGCCTAATCCTGGCTCATTTATCACTAATAAGTGCAGCAACAAGGATATAAGTAACCTAATCCTGGCTTATCTATCATTGATATGTTCAACAAGTAGAATCTGATTAGCTTATGGTTAAGTGCAACAAGAAGCAGTATCTCATTAGTTTAATCTCGTCTTTACTTCCTGCAACATAAAACCAGGATTTGTTACTTGTTAATCGAACAGTTCATGTTCACCGCTTCCAGCTATCGCCATGAGTTTTATGTTGTTTTTTAAGCAGCGAGACTATCTTTGTGTAGAAAGCAGTAACTGTTAGGTTGAACACCGTTATTCGAGAAGATTCCCACCTCAGATCGATAAACGGTCTTATAATGTTGACAATCCCACTCACTACCTTTAAATCCTATCAAACAACCAGGTTCGATACCAGATTACAGTGCATGTGCTCTGGATCAACCAATCAGGAACTTATAATGCCGGGGTGACAGATATTCCCAAGATTCTGGTTTAGATTATTTAAAAGAGTTAGAAATCAGTCAAAGACAGCCCAAATCCTTAATAACGTTTAAAGTTTTACCTTCTAACATAATTTTTTTCCAAACTGTCAAAAATGGATCCGATGCACATTTTCTATAAATTAAGCACCGTAGGGCATGTCTGCAACTCTATGTCGATAACTAACTCCGTTCTAATAAACCGGGTTTCGATTCCCGTGGAGGCACATAACTCAGCTAACAATGACCGGTATAACTAAACTAATAATGGATTATATAACTCAGCTAACAATGAACTATATAACTACAATAACAATTAACGATATAACTACAATAACAATGAACGATATAACTCAACTAACAATGATCGATATAACTCAGCTAACAATGAACTATATAACTACAATAACAATTAACGATATAACTCAACTAACAATGATCGATAGAACTCAGGTAACAATGAACGATATAACTCAACTAACAATGATCGATATAACTCAGCTAACAATGAACTATATAACTACAATAACAATTAACGATATAACTACAATAACAATGAACGATATAACTCAGCTAACAATGAAATATATAACTACAATAACAATTAACGATATAACTCAACTAACAATGAACTATATAACTACAATAACGA
>NW_013685136.1:0-1533 GCF_000517525.1 Limulus polyphemus | reverse complement strand
CGTATCTCTACTCGTAAATATGGAATTATGCTGCCTATCAATATTCTCATTTTGACATTTACATCTCCACCTCTGCCTGCCTCTGTCAAGGCAGGTTATCTTCATTATAAGGTAAAGCCATATATTCATAACCCTCTCCGGTGGCCACTGCAGTAGTGGAGCGTAGGGCAGCAGCATATGTCTGAGATGCAGCAGGGAACAATAACTTCTGAGCCTCGGGGTACGAAATGTTATTGACAGTTTTCAAGCACTGTACCTCTTTCTTCTCCGTCCGCTTAGGACAAGAACGAAAGTAAGAGGGATGGGAACCATTACAGTTAACACAATGAGAGTCCAGTTGACACTAGTAGGCGTCATGGTCTTTGCACGTCACAGAACCACGACAAGATGCCTTCGAATGACTGAACCCCTGACACTGAAAAGTATGCAGACGGATCTTTCCGTGTCTCCATCAGAGTCTTTTTTCACACCATTTGAAGAAACTTTTGCCTTCTGTAGAAAAACAAGTTGACAAGTCAAAATCTACTCCTGTCTTTGTCCCCACTGTTGCTTCCAGTGACGGCCCAGGTCAAACTTCTACGGCCTAAGTTTCTGGTGCCTGATTGGGTCCATCTTCTTTGGCTCCGAGATGCAGAACTGTTATTCGTTCTCGCTCGCAGTCACTGTAATCTACTTCAACTGATGGGGATCTGCCCACTCGACCTAGGACAGGATCCATGTAGGTCGACAGATCTTCTTCTAGTAAAGCAAAATGGTCATAAACAGAAGGTTTCTCTGCCAGTTCTTCTCCACCTAAATAAATACGGCCACTTTGATACAGTGGAACTGTCGAGGTTTTCTTTCTAATTTAGATGACATGAAGGCCTTGGTTGCTTCCTATCATCCCGTGTGTCTCTCCTTACAGGAAACTTTTCTGAAACCTGCTGATACTGTACCTTTCAGCAGTTTTCTTTATGTTGGAATGACAGGTTGTGTGATGGACGAGTTCATGGTGGGGTGGCACTGATGGTCGACCAGCATGTGCCCACTTTGTCTGTGCCACTCAATACACCCTTGGAAGCCATAGCCATTTGAATTTCCTTGGGTCGTACATCACTGTTTGTTCTCTTTTCCTGTCTCCTGGGGAGACTTATAATCAGTCAGACCTTGATGTTTTCCTCGAACAATCGCTGTCTTTCTTTTTCATCTTGAGATACTTTAATGGACACAATCCACTCTTGGGTGGTGCTGATATTGATGAGAGGGGTCGTCTGTAGAGCATATGCTCTCAGATCACGACATGACTCTCTTCAATACTGGTTCTTTTACATATTTTCATGCACCTAGTCAATCTTTTACTGCTATTGATCTCTCCATTTGTTCCTCTTCAATTTTCTCTCGTTTTTCTTGGAGAGTTGACTGTAACCCACGGAGCAGTGCTCATTTTCCTGTAGTTTTGAGGGAGATTGGCCGTGGTCGATGCAACCCGACCCGAGTGCCACAGTGGAAGTTGGACCAGGTCGACTGGCTCTCTTTCACCTCTCTCTCTCTCTC
>NW_013685135.1:0-1533 GCF_000517525.1 Limulus polyphemus | reverse complement strand
CATTGTTTCAGGTTAGTTGTACAGTAGTTTAATATATTCTGTGTGTCCTGACATCGTTTCAGGTTAGTTGTACAGTAGTTTAATATATTCTGTGTGTCCTGACATGTTTCAGGTTAGTTGTACAGTAGGTACAGTAGTTTAATATATTCTGTGTGTCCTGACATCGTTTCAGGTTAGTTGTACAGTAGTTTAATATATTCTGGAAGTATTTAATAAGTTGATGCTTGTGATCAAACAAATGTTTGTTTCTTTAGTAGCGAGCTTATGAATTTAAATTGCCTGTGTGTGGTGTTAATAGTATTCAGTATTTATTGTGTATCTTCCAAACTTGATATTTAATATTTTGTTTCTTCAGTCTAGACAAATCATTAAACAGCTAGGTCTAAAACTGACCGACTTAGAGGAGTATCCAGAGGTAAGTGAAAACAGCCTTTTATAACTTTTTGTGGTGAATTTAACATGGATATAATGTAATTTTTGAAACTTGAAACATTGTAGTGCGAAAGTTCTCTCCTTTTCTGATTAGCAGGTTTTGATACTATTTAATCTTGCCTTGACTTTTTTGAATGAATAAAACTGATTAGCATTTAGCATGTAAGATTATCTATGTACTAACCCAGCAGTAGGCTATTGGTCAGTTCATATTGACTTTATCTTCCGCTAGATTGATGTTGCTATTGACGGAGCTGATGAAGTGGACCACAATCTAACCCTTATCAAAGGAGGAGGTGGTTGTCTTACTCAAGAGAAAATTGTTGCATCTTGTGCTCAAGATTTTGTTATCATAGCTGATCATCGGTATAGTTTTCTTCCACTCTTTTAAACGTGTGGTATTTGACAATGAGTTTCTTTCATAATAATTCTGTAAAAGTATTAGTACTATCGTCAAAAATCGTCACATCATCCAACAATTGGAATATCGGTTTCAGTATAAGATAGCCAAACTGTATGAGAAGGTCTTTTAATTGCGAGAGACGTAGATAATTAATATGTAAATATAAAAAAATAAGAGAGTAACAAATAATGTCACTAGAAGAGAAAAAGACAAACAGTGTTTTGTTTTAGTTCATGATAACTTGTGTAGAGAAATATTTGAGTAAAAATATGTATATAGGCTTAGCTTACGTGAACAATCATATTCAGCTAGCTGTAGTGTGAAGAATTTAGGCTTACGTGAACAATCATATTCAGCTAGCTGTAGTGTGAAGAATTTAGGCTTACGTGAACAATCATATTCAGCTTGAGTAAAAATATGTATATAGGCTTACGTGAACAATCATATTCAGTTAGCTGTAGTGTGAAGAATTTAGGCTTACGTGAACAATCATATTCAGCTAGCTGTAGTGTGAACAATTTGAAATAAGAATTGTCATAAATAACACGATGGGGGTGTTCTTGGTGAGCATTTTGTTAGATTAGTATTTTTAGTTTGGTTTGTAATTTTTTATAAAATGCCCTACAAATATTGTTTCCATTTATAATACAACAGTATATCCTGATTCTACCTGTCATTAGTGGCTGAGGTAGTAAACC
>NW_013685134.1:0-1533 GCF_000517525.1 Limulus polyphemus | reverse complement strand
TGTAGTATGTGATTCTGGGGCCTAATAAAAAAGAAAGAAACAAGTGTTATTTTGTTTGCTGCGCCTCTAATGGTGACGTATAAAAAACCATTCCTAAAATTTCAAACCATAGTTTCTTGCTTGCCCCCCCCCCCCCAGGTGGCACATCGGTATGTCTGCAGACTTACAACGCTAAAAACCGAATTTCGATACCCGTGGTGGGCAAAGCACAGATAGTCTATGGTGTAGCTTAGTGTTTAACTACAAACGAACAAGCAAAATTATTGCTTGGTTAGGGCCGTACGTGGCCTAGTTGTTAACATATTGGGCTGCGGATTAAAAGGTTCAAGGCTTGCGTTGCGATGGTGCTAATCTCTTCATTTTCAACTGTTGGCGCTTTATAAAAGAAAGAGTCAATCACGTCATTCAGTTTAAAACGGGACAAATATTTTTGTCAAATTCATTAGGGTCTTAACTAATGATATTTCTGCTGTTTGTGGTGTCTCTAGCGTCTGCTCTATAGGTACTGCTACATATTACTACTACTCAGTCCTAATCATTATTTGTTTTTTTCATCGGATATTCGCGCCACTACGCTAACCGTCCCTAATATAGAACTGATAGACTAGTGAGAATGCAGTTTGTTCATAGCAACCACAACCAGTTCTCACAACCACAACCGGTTTACTCTTGTCTGACTGAATAGTGGTATTTTACCGTTACTCTTATAACGCACTCACGACTCTAAAATGAACCCGTAGATTTACATGTGGCACACTAACCACAACACCACGATCGGGTTAGTTTTATCAAGCTGGAGAGGTATAGCTGAAAATTTCATGATAAGTATAATAATAATGAACATACTTTACTTTGCCGAAAACTCATAAAGATGGCTGCCCCCCTCAGACCTATACTTTCCAATGGAGGATCAGTTACTTATACACAATTCAAATGACTAGCATAATACCTGTCTCCTGCCCCAGAAAAGTTCTTATCGTCACATGTTCTGAATAATATATATTTCGCCAATAAAATAAAAACTCTAACACAAAGGAAGGGAAGTTGGCCAGTTCTGACGTATATTATTTGTTTGCAAATGTACCAATCGTCTTCCTAAAATCGCAAATTTCCTGAGCTCAACATTTCGCTTCCTGTGCCAGTCCACACTTTTATCTCCTTAGTGGAAGTATGTGTTGAAGAAAATGTATTCACATGCACAGGACAATACTACAGACAAAGATATGGAATGGCTATGGACAACCCTTTATCTCCACATTTTTATAGAATATTTTGAAGGTGAATTACTTCCTACAGTGTCTCTGAATACAAAGGAAATCCCCTGGTTCCCATATGTTAGTTCCCCGGTAGGACAGCGGTAAGTCTTAGGGTTTACAATGCTAAAACCAGGGGTTCGATTCCCTGGGTGAACACAGAAGATAATTTGTTATGAGAAAATACACACCGATGTGTTGATGACATATTTTCTGTTTAGCCAAACGATTTTCAAGCCTTTTTTCCAGAAGTTTGTTTGTAGTTAAGCTCAAAGCTACA